>NC_061511.1:45780868-45860326 GCF_022539505.1 Lolium rigidum
GAATGGTTCTTTCGATCACGAAGTCATCACTCGAATATGTGGGAGCTATTATGGATCTCCAGGTCCCGCTATTAGTTATTGATCGGAGAGTAGTCTCGATCATGTCCGCATAGTTCTCGAACCGTAGGGTGACACACTTAAGGTTTGATGTCGTTTTAAGTAGATATGGAATATGGAATGGAGTTCGAATGTTGTTCGGAGTCTCGGATGGGATCCAGGACATCGCGAGGAGTTCCGGAATGGTCCGGAGAATAAGATTCATATATAGGAAGTCACTTTCCAAGTTTGGAAATGATCCGGTGCATTTATGGAAGGCGCAAGAATGTTCTAGAACCTTCCGGAAGAAATCACCATGGAAGGTGGAGTCCCGGAAGGACTCCACCAACCCTAACCAGCCAACCAAGAGGGAAGGTGGAGTCCATGGTGGACTCCACCTCCTTGGCCGGCCATAGGGAGAAGGAAAGGGAGGAGTCCCACTTCCCCTAGGTTTCGCCCATATGGAAAGTTTTGAATTGGGGTCTTATTCGAATCTTTGGGCTAACCCTTGGGGTTCCACCTATATAATGAGGGAGAGAGGGAGGGGGCCAGCCAAGACAAGAGCTGCACCACCCAGGGCACCCTAGGCCGGCGCCCCCCCCCCAAGTGCCCTCTCTCCCCAAACCCTAGCTACCCCCTCCTCCTAATACTCCCGCGGTGCTTAGGCGAAGCCCTGCCGGAGATCTCCACCACCACCGCCACCACGCCGTCGTGCTGTCGGGATTCCGAGGAGGATCTACTACATCCGCTGCCCGCTGGAACGGGGAGAAGGACGTCGTCATCAACACCGAACGTGTGACCGAGTACGGAGGTGCTGCCCGACTGTGGCACCGTCAAGATCTTCTACGCGCTTTTGAAAGCGGCAAGTGATCGACTACATCAACAACGAGATCTAATCTCGTAGGCTTTGGAATCTTCGAGGGTTAGTCTCATGATCTTCATCTCGTTGCTACCATCTACTAGCTTAGATCTTGGCTTGTTATTCGTTCTTGCGGTAGGAAATTTTTTGTTTTCTATGCTACGAATCCCTACAATTATTTCCCTATGAGAGCCGCGTTGATCACGATGGTGCAGGACTATCTTGGCTATATCGCGGGCCAGGTGTGACATGGACACATTGCGTGTGTGAGGTGCATGGATGAGATGACGTATTTCCAGCTTGGGATAGATCTCAGGTCTTCTAAAACCATGTACATGGGGCACCGAAGGTGGCTAGACAAGAATGACCCGTGGAGAAAGCATGGATATCTGTTCAATGGTGAAGATGAGCCCCGAGGACATCCACCTAAGAGGAGCGGCGAAGAAATTGATACGTTATTGAAAAATTGGGAACAGTTCCCTACGCCGGGAAAGAAGCGAAAGGCACCGATTCCTTTGCTTGAAGGTATGGAAAATGTGATCTGTTTTTGGGACTTGCCATACTGGAAAATCCTCAATACGCCTCATAGCCTTGATGTCATGCATATCACGAAGAATGTGTGCGAGAGTTTGCTTGGCACTCTGCTCAACATGCCGGACAGCACCAAAGATGGGCCGAATGCAAGGAACGACCTGATAATGATGGGTATTAAGAAAGAGCTTCATGGAGGATGCCCGGCTATTATTGATCAGCAGGAGGAGATGGAAGGTCACAAGGGCAAAAAGGTTAAGCGGAAGGACTATTACTGCCCCCCCCCCCCCGCCCCTTGATACGTCCCCGACGTATCCATAATTTCTGTCGTTCCATGCTTGTTTTATGACAATACTTACATGTTTTGCTTGCACTTTATAATGTTTTCATGCATTTTCCGGAACTAACCTATTAACAAGATGCCACAGTGCCAGTTCCTGTTTTCTGCTGTTTTTGGTTCCAGAAAGGCTGTTCGGGCAATATTCTCGGAATTGGACGAAATCAACGCCAAACCTCCTATTTTTCCCGGAAGGCTCCAGAACACCGAAGAAGAGTCGGAGAGGGGCCAGAGGGCCACCACACCCTATGGCGGCTCGGCCAAGCCTGGGCCCGTGCCAGCCTAGGGTGAGGCGCCCCCAGGTGCCCCCCTGCGCCGCCTCTTCGCCTATAAAATCCCTTTCGACCTAAAAACACCGTACCAATTGACGAAATTCCAGAAAGACTCCAGGGGCGCCACCACCGTCGCGAAACTCCAATTCGGGGGACAGAACTCTCTGTTCCGGCACCCTGCCGGATGGGGAATTGCCCCCGGAGCCATCTCCACCGCCGTCTTCACCGCCATCTTCACCACCATCGCTGCCTCCATGATGAGGAGGGAGTAATCCACCCCCGAGGCTGAGGGCTCCGCTGTAGCTATGTGGTTAATCTCTCTCCCATGTACCTCAATACAATAATCTCATGAGCTGCTTTACATGATTGAGATTCATATGAGTTTTGTATCACAATTCATCTATGTGCTACTCTAGTGATGTTATTAAAGTATTCTATTCCTCCTGCATGGTGTAAAGGTGACTAGTGTGTGCACCATGTGGTTCTTGTCGTAGGCTATGATCATGATCTCTTGTGGATTGTGAAGTTAACTATTACTATGATGGTATTGATGTGATCTATTTGGTTATGTTGATCTATCTTGCATTCTAAGGTTATTTAAATATGAACATTGAATTGTGGAGCTTGTTAACTCCGGCATTGAGGGTTCGTGTAATCCTACGCAATGTGTTCATCATCCAACAAGAGTGTAGAGTATGCATTTATCTATTCCGTTATGTGATCAATGTTGAGAGTGTCCACTAGTGAAAGTGTAATCCCTAGGCCTTGTTCCTAAATACTGCTATCGCTGCTTGTTTACTGTTTTACTTGCGTTACTACTGCTGCAATACTACCACCATCAACTACACGCCAGCAAGCTATTTTCTCGGCGCCGTTGCTACTCTGCTTATTCATACCACCTGTATTTCACTATCTCGTTCGCCGAACTAGTGCACCTATTAGGTGTGTTGGGGACACAAGAGACTTCTTGCTTTGTGTTTGCAGGGTTGCATGAGAGGGATATCTTTGACCTCTTCCTCCCTGAGTTCGATAAACCTTGGGTGATCCACTTAAGGGAAAACTTGCTACTGTTCTACAAACCTCTCGCTCTTGGAGGCCCAACACCGTCTACGGGAAAAGGAGGGGGCGTAGACATCAAGCTATTTTCTGGCGCCGTTGCCGGGGAGGAAAGGTAAAAGGTACTCACACTCCGGATCTCGGCTACTAAGCTATTTATGCCGTTGTAAGTAGTCGAAGCTATTTCCTTTAGATCCTGCAATTGCATCTTTTTGTTTCTTGTTTACACTAGTTAGGCATAATGGAAAACAACAAAAAAATTGGTGAGCTTTTTAATCTTTTTCCTGATTTAGAATTGTTTGATGCGAAAATTAAAAAACCTATGGAACCTTATTTGCATGCTAGTAGCGATGTTATTAGTATGAATGCAATTACTGCTAATGCTATGGAGAAGTCTAAGCTTGGGGAAGCTAGTTTTTGTGATCTTTTTAGCTTCCCATCTTTAGGGGAGAAAATTTGCTCTGATAATACTTTATCTCCCATATGCAATAACTCTAATGATGCTTGTGATATTTTAAATGCACCTACTGAAAGTATTCCGTATAAAATACCTATGAAAATTATTGAACGTGTTATGGATAACCACTATAAAGGGGATGGAACTGTCCACCCTAGAGATCATTTACTCGTTTTTGCATGAATTATGCGGGTTATTCAAGTGTGCAGGTATCTCTATGGATGAAGTGAGGAAGAAGCTATTCTCTGTTTCGCTTGTCCGGTAAAGCGGCGCATTGGTATAAATTGTTGGAGAATAGTCATTCTCTTGGTTGGGAGGAAATTGCATCTCTCTTTTATTCTAAATTTTATCCTCCTCATGAAGTGCATATTGATAGGAATTATATTTATAACTTTTATCCTCGTGATGGAGAGAGTATTTCTCAAGCGTGGGGGAGATTGAAATCACTAATGCTCAAATGTCCCATTCATGAGCTCCCCCGTAATGTTATTGTTAACAATTTTTATGCGAGGCTTTCAGGACAACATAAGGACTATCTGGACGCATGTTCGGAGGGATCTTTCACAAGCAAGGAGGTTGAAGCTAGGTGGGATCTTCTCGATCGGATTGAGGAGAACGCTGAAGGATGGGAGAACGACAAAGGTAAAGAGTCAGGTATAAATTATGATTATGAATGCATTGAAGCTTTTATGGATACCGATAAATTTCGAAATATGAGTGCTACTTATGGTCTTGACTCTCAAGTTGCTGCAAATCTTTATAAAGCCTTTGCTTCTCACTTTGAATTGCCTAAAAAGAATTTTGATAAGTATCATGAACCTTTTAAAGAGGCTTGCATGAAGAATGAAATTGTTGTTAATTATTGCAATAAGCATGCTCAAACTCCTAAGAATGCTATTTCCTATAAGCATGTTAATTTTTGTGGAATACATAGACCTTGTGGAATTAATCAAATCAAAGATTAATATTGTATCCATCATGCTAATGAAAAAACTAGAAAGTGGTTTAGGGCTCACGATGATTTTGGTAAAAAGGTTTGTGCCCTCTATCCTTTTATTTGTGAAGTTTGCCATGAAGTGGGTCATTTTAATTTTCAATGCTCCTCTAATGATAATTTGAACCCAATGAGTGCTGCAAATTTGTATTGTGATGATGAAATTACTCCTAATCAGCATGATGAACTTACTTTATTTTTGGGGTGTGAAGAAGCTGTCGAGAAAAATCTCTTTGTTACATATGAGTGATCTTGATATTGATGATGTCCTGCATGGGTGTTTTTCTTATTGCATTGATAATAGCCATACAAATACTTACATACAAAATATTTTAGAAGATGACACCTTACCAAAATATGATCGGACCGCTGTGTGTTTTCAACTAATTAATGAAAAGGAGGGATCCTCCCAAGTTTCTTCTATTGTTTCTAAAAGTAAATCAGGTTATGCGGACAAGCCACCCTTCAAGCCTCTTCCTCCTAAAGAAGGAAATGAGGAGAAGGAAGAGAAGAAGAAGAAGAAGAAGGGAACGAAGAAAAAGAAGAGGAAGAAGAAGGAGAATAAAAAGAAAGAGGTAACGGCGTATCCCCGCGTGAATGAGATAACGCTAAGTAACCATAAGTATGTTGCTCCTAATGATTATTGTGATAATGAATCTAAATATGATGATCTTCCTATGCCCTTTACATACATTAGAGATCATGATTTGAATGAGCACACTACTTTTGATATTGCAAATCTCTGGGAAACTAATTCTGAAAATGATGATGATAATAATTGCCATAGTGTCAGTGCTATCCATGCTTCCTCCCATAATGATATAGAAAGCTCTAAGCTTGGGGAAGAGGTGTTTGAAAAACCTTTAGCTAGTGGTAATTATGTTCTTGATACATCTCCTTCTAATAACAATGATGGTGTGGACACAGATAAACCGACTGTGAAAAATAACTATTCTATTTCCTATGATGACACTGTGCCTCCGATCTCTGATGATTATTATAAAGAATGCTATGATATAGGTTCTAACTATCCCTATGAAACTTGTCATAGTCATGATTGGATTACCAAAAACAATTCCCTTAATATGCAACTTGTTTACCATGTTCAAATTTTTGATAATAATTTTGCTCCAATTACTATTAATGAGAAGAACTCTTCTTATGCCAAAATTAATGATACTTCTATGCATATGAACCATGATAAGAATGTTTTAAGTGATGGGTATATTGTGGATTTCATCAATGATGCTACTGAAAGTTATTATGAGAGAGGGAAATATGGTTGTATGCATCTTAATAATATTAAGTTTCCCCTCTTTATGTTGAGAATCTTGAAGTTACTCGTGTTTTATCGTCTTATGCTTGTCACTTTGTTCTTCATGAATTCATTTGTGTACAAGATTCCTCTTCATAGGAAGCATGTTAGACTTAAATTTGTTTTGAATTTGCTTCTTGAAGCTCTCTTTTGCTTCAAATACTATTTCTTGCGAGTGGATCATTAAAACTGCTGAGCCCATCTTAATCGCTATAAAGAAAGAACTTCTTGGGAGATAACCCATGTGTTATTTTGCTACAGTATTTTGTTTTATATTTGTGTCTTGGAAGTTGTTTACTACTGTAGCAACCTCTCCTTATCTTAGTTTTGTGTTTTGTTGTGCCAAGTGAAGCCTCTAATCGAAGGTTGATACTAGATTTGGATTTCTGCGCAGAAACAGATTTCTATCTGTCACGAATCTGGGCTGTTTTCTCTGTAGGTAACTCAGAAAAATATACCAATTTACGTGCGTGTTCCTCAGATATGTACGAAACTTTCATTAGTTTTGAGTTTTCTGATTTGAGCAACGGAAGTATTTTATTAAAATTCGTCTTTACTGGCTGTTCTGTTTTGGCAGATTCTGTCTCTGTTTTTGCATTGTCTCTTGTGGACTTTAAGCGAGCTTTTCTAGACATAGAGAGCTGTAGCTAATGTTTTATTGAGTTCTTGCAATGTGCCACTACAGGACCAAGGTGGATTCAAATTTTTTGAGTACTAACCCCTCTAATGAAGTTTATGAGAAGTTTGTTGTGAAGGAAGTTTTCAAGGGTCAAGAGAGGAGGATGATATATGATCAAGAAGAGTGAAAAGTCTAAGCTTGGGGATGCCCCCGTGGTTCATCCCTGCATATTTCAAGAAGACTCAAGCGTCTAAGCTTGGGGATGCCCATGGCATCCCCTTCTTCATCAACTTATCAGGTTTCCTCCCCTGAAACTATATTTTTATTCAGTCACATCATATGTGCTTTACTTGGAGCGTCTGTGTGCTTTTATTTTTGTTTTTGTTTGAATAAATTCGGATCCTAGCAATCCTTGTTTGGGAGAGAGACACGCTCCGCTTTTTCATATGAACACATGTGTTCTTCGTTTTACTTTTAATGTTCAATGAATAAAAGTTGGAAGCTACAATATTTATCTTTATTTGGTTGGGCAAAGAAAATGCCTCATATGTCTTGGATAATTTGATACTTGGCAATTGTTTTGAGCTCTCAAGTAGATCATAGTTTTTGCATGTAGTTTAAACCTATTAGTGGAGAACTACCGTAAAGCTTGTTAAAATTGGTTTGCATAATTGATCTCTCTTAAGGTCTAGATATTTTCTGGTAAAAGTGTTTGAGCAACAAGGAAGACATTGTAGAGTATTATAATGCTTGCGATATGTTCTTATGTAAGTTTTGTTGTACCGGTTCATACTTGTGTTTGCTTCAAACAACCTTGCTAGCCTAAGCCTTGTATCGAGAGGGAATACTTCTCATGCATCCAAAATCCTTGAGCCAACCACTATGCCATCTGTGTCCACCATACCTACCTACTATGTGGTATTTCCTGCCATTCCAAAGTAAATTGCTTGAGTGCTACCTTTAAACAATTCAAAATTTATCACCTCTGATTTGTGTCAATGTTTTATAGCTCATGAGGAAGTATGTGGTGTTTTATCTTTCAATCTTGTTGGGCAACTTTCACCAATGGACTAGTGGCTTCATCCGCTTATCCAATAATTTTGCAAAAAGAGCTGGCAATGGGATTCCCAGTCCCAAATTAATTAACAAAAATAGACACTCCTCCATGGTATGTGATTGTTGGACGGCACCCGAAGGATTCGGTTAGCCATGGCTTGTGTAAGCAAAGGATGGGAGGAGTGTCATCATAATAAAACTAAAATAAAAAGGCACTCCTTCATGGTATGAGATTGTTGGCAGGCACCCGAGGATTCGGTTAGCCATGGTTTGTGAAAGAAAGGTTGGAAGGAGTGCCACCCAAGAATAAAATAAAATGGGAGCCGCTCTTTGAAGGTTTGTCTGGCAAGGGGGTTAGAGTGCCCACTACCATTCGTTGACAACAACAAACACCTCTCAAAACTTTACTTTTATGCTCTCTATGTTTTCAAAATAAAAGCTCTAGCACAAATATAGCAATCGATGCTTCCCTCGTAGAAGGGCCATTCTTTTACTTTTATGTTGAGTCAGTTACCTAATTCCTCCCACCTTAGAAGCAAACACTTGTGTCAACTGTGCATTGATTCTTACATACTTGCATATTTGCATTCATCATATTACTTTATGTTGACAATTATCCATGAGATATACATGTTGAAAGTTGAAAGCAACCGCTGAAACTTATATCTTCCTTTGTGTTGCTTCGATGCCTTTACTTTGAATTTATTGCTTTATGAGTTAACTCTTATGCAAGACTTTTGATGCTTGTCTTGAAAGTATTATTCATGAAAAGTTTTGCTATATGTTATCTATTTGTTAGCAACTATAGATCATTGCCTTGAGTCACTTCATTCATTTCATATGCTTTGTAATAGTATGATCAAGGTTATGTAAGTAGCATGTCACTACAGAAATTATTCTTTTTATCGTTTACCTGCTCGGGACGAGCATGAACTAAGCTTGGGGATGCTGATACGTCCCCGACGTATCCATAATTTCTGTCGTTCCATGCTTGTTTTATGACAATACTTACATGTTTTGCTTGCACTTTATAATGTTTTCATGCATTTTCCGGAACTAACCTATTAACAAGATGCCACAGTGCCAGTTCCTGTTTTCTGCTGTTTTTGGTTCGAGAAAGGCTGTTCGGGCAATATTCTCGGAATTGGACGAAATCAACGCCAAACCTCCTATTTTTCCCGGAAGGCTCCAGAACACCGAAGAAGAGTCGGAGAGGGGCCAGAGGGCCACCACACCCTATGGCGGCGCGGCCAAGCCTGGGCCCACGCCAGCCTAGGGTGAGGCGCCCCCAGGTGCCCCCCTGCGCCGCCTCTTCGCCTATAAAATCCCTTTCGACCTAAAAACACCGTACCAATTGACGAAACTCCAGAAAGACTCCAGGGGCGCCGCCACCATCGCGAAACTCCAATTCGGGGGACAGAACTCTCTGTTCCGGCACCCTGCCGGACGGGGAATTGCCCCCGGAGCCATCTCCACCGCCGTCTTCACCACCATCTTCACCACCATCGCTGCCTCCATGATGAGGAGGGAGTAATCCACCCCCGAGGCTGAGGGCTCCGCTGTAGCTATGTGGTTAATCTCTCTCCCATGTACCTCAATACAATAATCTCATGAGCTGCTTTACATGATTGAGATTCATATGAGTTTTGTATCACAATTCATCTATGTGCTACTCTAGTGATGTTATTAAAGTATTCTATTCCTCCTGCATGGTGTAAAGGTGACTAGTGTGTGCACCATGTGGTTCTTGTCGTAGGCTATGATCATGATCTCTTGTGGATTGTGAAGTTAACTATTACTATGATGGTATTGATGTGATCTATTTGGTTATGTTGATCTATCTTGCACTCTAAGGTTATTTAAATATGAACATTGAATTGTGGAGCTTGTTAACTCCGGCATTGAGGGTTCGTGTAATCCTACGCAATGTGTTCATCATCCAACAAAAGTGTAGAGTATGCATTTATCTATTCTGTTATGTGATCAATGTTGAGAGTGTCCACTAGTGAAAGTGTAATCCCTAGGCCTTGTTCCTAAATATCGCTATCGCTGCTTGTTTACTCGTTTTCTTGCGTTACTACTGCTGCAATACTACCACCATCAACTACACGCCAGCAAGCTATTTTCTGGCGCCGTTGCTACTGCTTATTCATACCACCTGTATTTCACTATCTCTTCGCCGAACTAGTGCACCTATTAGGTGTGTTGGGGACACAAGAGACTTCTTGCTTTGTGTTTGCAGGGTTGCATGAGAGGGATATCTTTGACCTCTTCCTCCCTGAGTTCGATAAACCTTGGGTGATCCACTTAAGGGAAAACTTGCTGCTGTTCTACAAACCTCTGCTCTTGGAGGCCCAACACTGTCTACAGGAAAAGGAGGGGGCGTAGACATCACCCCTCCTGCTTCACTCTAAGTCAGAATGAGATCGATCAATTTTTCAAGTGCCTTCTTGAAGTCAAACTTAGTTCCGGTTACTCGGGGAAGATAAGTAGATATCTAGACCCGAAGAAACAAAATTTCAGCTGGATGAAGTCTCATGACTGTCACATGATGATGATGCAGATCCTTCTGGTTGCACTCCGAGGGATAATGAAACCGCATGTCCGTGAAACGCTTATTGGCCTCTGTAATTTTAGTCGATCACCTTGAAGAAACTCGCAAGGCTACAGGAAGATATCGTTGTCATACTATGCGAGCTAGAGATTTACTTCCCTCCTGCATTCTTTGACATTATGGTGCATCTGTTGGTTCATATCGTGGATGATATCACTGATCTCAGGCCAACATTTCTGCACAACATGATGCCGTTCGAAAGTATGAATGGGGTCTTCAAAGGATACTTTTGTAACAGGGCCCGTCCGGATGGAAGCATCGTCCAGGGCTTTTTGACCGAAGAGTGCATCTCTTTCTGCACAAATTATCTACACATCGAGAACCCTTTTAGTTTGCCCATCAACAAGCACCTTGGCAGGCTCGATGGAGTAAGTCAAAACACTGGCTAGAGGGAATTGCATGCCGACCAGTCTGGTCGACTTTGATAGAGCAAACTTAGTAGCGCTACAACACCTAGATATTGTCGATCCTTTGTTGACAGAGCACAAAACCACGATTGCCAACAAGTACTGTGACCTAGGGCAGTAGAAGACGAACGGAGACATAATCAGAGAGCACAACTCCTCTTTCATGCGTTGGTTCAAAGAGCGACTTTTGGCTAATCCCCCGCCAATGACTTCTACGAAAGGAAAACTCTTATTCACATTGTCACAGGGCCCCGCGCCCAACTTCGCGACTTATCAAGCATACGATATCAACGGGTACACATTCTACACGGAGGGAAAAGTAGAAAATAGTGATCATCAGAACTCACGGGTAACGATGGAATCCTTCACCGGTAACGAAAAGGAAAGATACTACGGAAGGATCGAGGAGATCTGGGAGCTAAACTACGCTGGAGAGAGGGTGCAGATGTTTCGTGTGAGATGGGCTAAGAGCATCATAAAAGAAGACCCATATTTCACTACCATGTGTATACCCGAAGCCAAATCCAAGAGTGCTAGCGCAAACGTCACCACGCAAAATGAGCCATGGTTATTGGCTAAGCACGTGGTCCAATGCTTCTACATAACTGGCCCGGCCAAGCCTAGCCGCGTTGTCGTGAGGAGAGGAAAAAGGAGCATCATCGGAATGGATGGAGTCGCCAATGAGGAAGACTTCGACCAGTACGGTGACCCAAAGATAGAAGATGACGATCACGATGAAGCACCATACATCCCAAGAAGAAGCAGGACCACGCTACCTAAGACAGGTCATCCGCTCAAAAGAAGAAGTCATGATGTGGGGCTAAATTATTCAACAACGACCAAAAAAGGCAAGAAGATTGTCAAACGCTGAGAAATACGTCGTGTGTGCATGCATTTGACTAAACTATTAGTATATGCATCACTTTTGAATAAATATGCACTTATTTAACATTATCAATAAACTAATGATGCAATACATATATGCACATTTCTATCTCTTTCGCTAATTTCCAAAACAAATGACATTTGGTTGAAAACGTCCAAAAATTTGCATTTGTATCTCTCTTTTTCGAATCTTCAAATAAAATATTCAAAAAATTGGGATTTAATCAGTGGATGCCAGGGTTTGAACCCTACTGGCCTCCTAGAAAGCGCAGCTTACTAACCAACTAACCAGAATTGTGTTTCTGTCAAAACAATATCCCAGGTTACTAGTCGCGCACCCACATGGCATGCGCTACCACTAAATTAGTGGTAGCGTGCAAGCTAGGGGGGTCCGCTACCAGTAATTTACTGGTAGCGGACCCCGTATGGGTACGCTACCACTAAATAGGACTTAACCAAAATCTTGGCCACGCGCGCGTGAGTCAACCATTTACCCTTTCTTCCCTAGGCCAAATCCCAAGCTAAAGCGCGACCCTCTCCGCTGCCGCACCCCCGCCGCCGCTGGAGCACCTCGTCCGAAGCTCCCTACTTGCCGCGACGCCCCTGCCTCGTCTGCAAGCCCCCGCCGCGATGCCCCGGCCCTGCTCATCTTCCTCATCATCGAAGGTACTTCCCCCACCTCTCCACTCCGCCGGTAGCTAGTGTAGTAGCGCTGCTAGTTAGTTAGGGCTGCACTGATGCTGCCGATTAGTTAGGCCTAGGGCACCGGCACTGCCGGTTCTTCGTGGATACACATAGAAAATTCACAGTTTTACCACTGCAGAATGATGGCTTGATTATAGGGGATACTGGCAATATTTAATGGAGGGACTGCCGCAACCTATTATCAACGAGGTCATGGCTGACGAGCTGAACGATGGCGGCGATGAGGAAGAGATTGATAGCACTAGTGGCGATGAGACCACTAGTGCCAGGGAGGGCAACGAGACCACCAATGCCGGGGATGGCAATGGGACCACCGATGCCGGGGGTGGCAACGTGACCACCGATGGTAGCCAATCGAAGAGGCGATGGAAGGAGAGGTGCCAAAACACGCTAAAGATGAGCAGGGAAGAATTCTATGATGTAGACCCTAGCAATGGTGAGCCATTACTGCTGGAGATGGTTGCGGTGGGCTACGGCAACGACTTAGGATGCATCCTTCGAGACTCCGTTTCGATCAACAAAACGAACATAAGGGACCCTAGCAAGCATCATTTGGCCACCCTACTCATTACGAAGTTGCACAAATGGTTGATGTTCCCGCAGACTTACAATGACGAAGAAGATCTCACTCGCAATCTGGTAAACACCCATGCCCTTGGCAAGTTCATCAGGACTTTAGCAGTTGGAAATAGAGGTTGAGAAAAATGGTTGGTGAAGGTGTAGATTTCTCCAAGGTCCACAAGGCATTTCCGCAGATCATGGAAGAGGAGTGGAGAATATTCAAGGAGAACTGCACTCTAGCTGAGACACAGGATAAGCTGTAGTGGGGTTTGGACATGCGGGCCAAGAACATAGGTTGCCACAACCTTGGAAGCCATGGTTACTACCGCAAGAGGCCCAAGTGGAGAAAATAGGACACTTTCATTAAACAGGCTAGCAAAACCAACCCCTGGGACAAATACGAGGACCAGCGGGAGCGTGAGTTTATCAGATCCCGGTACCATGTTGACCCCAAAACCGGGGATCTTGTCACATCCAAAAAGATTGAGGATGTCACGAAGGAAATGGTAGTAAATTTAGCGGCTTAGCTTCTAACCAATTAGGCCACATCTCTAAATGTTTCTCATTTCTTTTGCAGAAGACCATGAAATTTCAAAGCTCCTCCTCCCAGGGGTCGGCCCCGTTGGACACACCTTTTAACTGGGCGATGAACAAGGTCCTGGGCAAGCCGCTGGATAAGAGGCCAGCACATGGCCATGTGATCGGCGCCGGAAACGGTGCCAGATGGGATCACTATTACCATGAGGGCAAGGACCAGCGAAAGGAGATAAAGAGACTCGCCCAGGCTTCTATCGAGGAGAAGCTTGACAGGATTGTGAATGAAAAAATGAGATTGCTCGTCCAAGATGAACTGGCAAACCAGTTTCAGGCCATCCTTCCTACCATGGTGAAGTCAATGAAGAATTGGTATGATGGTGGTCAACAAGGGCCATTTCCAATTCCCAGCTTTGGTGCGAGCAACTCGAACAATGAGGCGCCGCTTAATACACCTACCACGGCGACTCCGCCCAATAATGATGCACCTGGTAGGGAAGATTCATCGGCCGGCACCATGCCTTCTAGCACCCACTCCATCTTCTCTGGCATGCCCGGCAGCGGCAGTGCATCGACATTGGCTGAGCTCGACGCCCTCATGGTAACTACGCGTCGCAGGCTCAACACATTCCTTCTTACTTGCCTTTGCCTGCCATCGTCATTCGGATCTCTGACGCCCTACATGCTTTCACAGGATGGCACTATTCCATGCACTCTCCTACACTATGTGGACGGTGAGTTGAAGGACGTTGCAAAGGGTGCTATCGTTCAACTAAAACACCGCAAGTTCCACGGCGTGACGATGGCCCCTGACGTGTTTAGGGTTTCCCTCGCTCGGGTGTTACTGGGTTACGAATACTTGGATCAGACGTATCAACGTCACGAAGCGGAGACCCAAATGGTCCTCAGAGAATGCAAGAACTGGGCCATGCTCTGGCCGAAAAGCCAAATCCGTTTGGGGGAGGACACCACCCCAAAGACAACACCACTCGGGCCGACGCCGCCAAGCCATGGTATGACCACTCCGCAAGTACAACCATTTGTCTTGGGTCAGAGTAGACACAAAGTAGGATGTCCAAGCGCTGTGGTGGCTGATCGTGCCGAGCCCGTGGCGGCACAACGCAAAGATGATGACCTCGGTGATGATTTCCTCAATGACTATGCTGACAACGGATTGGCTAGTCTCGATCATGAAGAGCAATATTGTGATCCCGATACTCGTATGGCTGATGTCGAAGAGAAAGAACGTTTTGTTCCATGCCAGAAGTCGATGTTGTTCAGTTCCCAAGAAACGCCTCCAACTGCCTTCACCAAACCAGCCAAGCTTGATATTCTGAGCCCGAACACACTGCGTAATGTGGGCTCCCAGGCGGTGAAAGGCGATCTTCCCAATTATAATAAGAAGTCGAGGAAAAGAAGTAAGAAGAATGTCCCTTCCTCCAGTAGCCAGCTGGCTCCGAAGTCGATCTGGGTTTAGGACAAGATATATTTGAATGTGCGGACATATCATGTCGCGGGTGAACCGATCCTGCCGCCGGCTATGCTCAAAACCTTAACTGGGGACCTGAGGAGTTTGCACGATGTTGTTCTGGCAAAGGAGAAGGATCTTATTAAATCAACAGATCTAAACTACCCGGTTTTCACGGCTAAGGTGCCAAAGGGCTGGGGCTTTGTCGATACATCCCCTGCGGATGAGTTCTTCCTGCGATTTGATCACATCTTCGACATGTTCCACATGAAATCGCTCGATGACTCCCTGGTCCACCTATTTGCGCTCCATCTAACCTGTAGGGTCGGCAAAGATCAAATCTCGGACATCACGATAGGGGAACCCTACTACATGCATGAACACCACTTGATAAGCCATGAGGGCCATGCCATTATGTCGAAGTACATCGAAGATTTCATGGTGAAGAATAAGAGGAACAAATCATGCTCCTGCCTTACTTTCCCAAGTAAGTCATTCTCTAGCCAACATAACACGCTTTAGTACATTTCCATCATTCTTTTGCACGTATGAAGGTTAATTTGAGAACGATGGTCCCTTTGAATTGTTTTTGTGCAGAGAACACTACATCCTGATTGTTTTGTACCTAGAACATTCGCACGCCGTGTTTTTGTACTCGTCGATTACCACGCACCTGAGGTAAAACTACACCGAACTCAAGAATGTTTTGGATCGTGCTCTCTACGGCTTCTCCATGAAGGGAGGCATCGTCAAAAATAAAGTACGCAGATCCGGCTGGATGGCATTCGGCTACAAAACCGAGTTTCCCTGCCTCAAGCAACCGCCAAACAGTATGAGGGATGCATACTACGCCATCCTTCACATGCAAGACTTCGTACGAGATCACGAACAAGTTAAGAGGCAATCTCATCTCGACAAATGGGGCATTCTACCGCATCCAGCAGACTCTTGCGACAGTCATCTACCAGGATGTCTTGAAACACGACGGGATGTTCCACGTCGGTAATCCATGTCAGGAGGACATAACAACTCATTTAGAGCTGCAGTGTGACTATAGGGATTTCAACATGATAGGTGGCTATCTCTCGTTCCCAGTGAAACCGGTCAAGTACAGAGTGACGATGTCAGACTCTACTTTGGTACGATGAACTTGTGGGGTGTGAACTTAATTCGTAAACTTTCCTGCCGGTCTAATTTCAGACGATGAACTTGTGGTGTAAACTTTATTCCTAAACTTGCCTAGCTCTAGTTTCGAACGATGAACTTGTGATGCTTTTGTGTTATGAATCATGAATGCTTAATTATGTTGCTTTTTATTGCGAACCTTGTTTTTTGTTGCCTAATATTATGTTGCATATTATCTATGACTTGGCTTATGGCTTGGCTTATGACACATCTATCTTCGGTATAGACATGCCAAAGTGGTATGTCGTGTACTAAGGTAGGGTTCCAGGAGTATACGACAAGCGGGAAGACTATCTGAAGCAAATGAATAAGTTCAAGGGCAATAACTACAAAGGGTACAAGAGTGGAGAGGAGGCTGAAGCTAGGTACATGAACCACCTAGCGGAAGAGAGGAAGAAGAACCAGAAGAAGACCTTCATCGTAGTCTCCATGTTGCTCATCATGATTGCATTTCTGTTGTATGTGATCCTAGATTAGATCATGATCTATGCATGCATGTATGTATACTCCATTGATACTTGTGTATTATTGTAATGAACTCGTACTATTTTGGTAGTCCATTGAGACTCTAATTAATGTGATGAACTTGAACAGATTTGGTCATCTATATATTCCTGTCTAAATACGTTGCCACACCTGCTGAAAAATGGTGACGCAAAAAAAATCCGGAAAACAAAACTTGTAGCGTGCCCTGACACTGGTAGCGTGCTGGCACGACATGCGACCAGTAGTCTAGATACTAGTAGCGGGTGTGGGCAGCACGCGACCAGTACCGCTAGTGGTAGCGTGTTGGGTGAGCACGCAACCATTATATAGAATACTGGTCGCGTGTCCCACGGGCACGTGACCAGTATGCCGTTACCGCTGGCACGTTAGCAGTCGCCTGTCAGGGCCCGCGACCAGTAGTAGATTCACACACGCGACTAGTAGCATTTTTCCTACTAGTGTGCACTAAATAAACAATAAAATGATGCAAGAAATGTTACTTATCATATGGGTTGGCGGTGTGGTAGTTGGGAGTCCACAGGGGACTTGCCAATATCAACCGTGCATGCCTTTGTGACTGAGAAAATATGTTCTTGTTATACTTAGTACCATATGGTACAATCGCCGACCCCTCTTAGGTAAGTCTTTGTTTGATTGCAGTATACGATCCAACCTCACCTAGCTTGGATCTGTACTAGCAATACCCCTATTGATTGATATGCCATGATTTGTTTGCTATGCCAGGCTACTTTCATATCTATCTTGCTAGTTATATTTGATGTATTACATGCCATGTTTAGAATAACATATACAACTGTTTTCTTGTTGCATGATTGTTGGTTTGTTCATGGTATTTGGTCTTGTCTTGTGAGTACATTCAAAGTACTCACTAGCTAGCTTTCTATGCCAGATTTTCGGCGAGGATCATCTTCTACCATTGCAAGGAGATGGAGTGAGAAGTGCTAGGATCAGTAGCCCAGCGAGAACCTGTGGGGTGGAGCAGCTACGAGCCGTTGCCTTAGTTATATCTTCCACTGCCAATAAAAACTCTGTGTTGAGCCATGTTGGGCATGATGTATTATCTTTCCTCAATGGCCATGTAAACTATTTGTAGCACTTATGTGCCTGTTTGTAATGATATTCATGTATGTTGTGACTTTCGTGGCGTGTGGCCAATTATCCTGGGTTGGCGCACAAGGCGATTCACCGCTTTGACAAGTTGTGTCAGTGCGGGGTCTCACACTTCCTCAGCGCCTTGCGGCCTATCTGACAAGGATTCCCATATTTCCCACCGCCTTCACTTCCAGTACGTGCAAAAGCTCCTAGAGCAGTACTTCCAGCACGGTAAGTAATTCCTTGCCGAGTTGGGTGTGGTTACTATTGCCAGGGACACCATCTGTTCCTTGGTGGAAAAGCTCCTGCATGCCGCCGGCTTGGTGAATGACTAGAGGGAGTCATCTGCGCGAGGCAGCGCTACTCTGGCCTTGCCGCTTCTCCACGGTCATCACAAGGAGACCAACCTCTACACCATCATAGTAGAATGCTGGATAAGAGCGAAGGCATGCCCATTACCAGTGCCCAGGTGGAGGAGGTGGTTGAGCCGTTCCGGTGCCATGTTGCACGCAGGGCTAGCATGCTCGATCAAGTTCCGCAAGCACGTCGATCTCCCGCCAAAGACCCCGAAAGATGACGAAGAATAAGAGGAAGCCGACTACGAGGACGCTGAAGATGATGGCGAGGTGGAGGCCTAGGCCACTTGCTTTGTTTTATTTATCTGCAACCATTGGGTAGAATTGTATCAATTATGTCTAAGTATTGTATATTTGAACAAGTAACTTAGCAGATTTTTGTGCATTATGGGCAACTTTAAAGTTTTTACTTATGAAAAGCTTTTGAGTGCACTAGACTTATCGTTATTTGACTTATGCATTTTAAACTTTTCATAAGACGGAATACCTTCGGCAACAGAATCATAGCCAGGCAACAGAGCAAATGCTAAGCTATTTAAACTTGGAACAATGCTGGCTTTTAGCACCGTAACTTTGCTACTAAGAAACCCACGCATAAGTAACCAAACAAAACCAAAGTCGGCAAAAAATATAAATGAATTTATTTAAACTTACGCCTGAAGGCGGCATATTATCAATTTTAAGCCCGAAGGTGGCATATCTCAACTGAGAAATGGAAATCGAGTATAGATCATTTGGAAAATTTTCAGAATAGCCAAAACATATGATCAAAGTAGGAACAAAGCATAGAAAGGTAATAACAAGACTCAGCAACAAGAGTAAACCATAGACTTTGCTTCATTACAGTGATCATATGAGCATTACAAGAGTACTATTAAGAATAAAAGGGACGTAGCTGAGTTATATTCCAAGGACGATCCGTCTCTCCATATTTTTCATCAGAGGAGGAGTTATCGTGCTTGCGCTTCTTGCCCTTCTTCTTTTTCATCTTGTTTTGATCACGTAGATCGATCAGATAATATCACCCATTGTTAAGGACTTTGCTTATAGCGAATGGTCCTTCCCAAGTCGGTGCCAATTTGTGCTTATTTTTCTGCACTAGGCGGAGCACAAGATCACCCTCTTTGAAAGAGCGGTGTTTTACCCTGCGGCTATGATAGCTACGCACGTCTTGTCGTTGTTGTTCCGCCTTTTCTTCTTCGTAGGCGGCAACCGTAGGAGAATCATAAGAGATGTCACTCAGTAGTATAGCTTATGCTCGTACACTAGTAAGAGCGGCGTGTAGCCAGTAGATCTGTTTGGAGTTGTGCCTATACTCCAAAGCACAATCAGCAATTCTTCCACTCAGGCTCCTGTTGCTCGATGTAGATGAACTTCTAGCCAGGGATGGATGCCGCGTAGGATCAAGCCGTTCATGCGATCCACTTTTCCATTGGACTGGGGGTCAACCACTAAGGCTACGTCTTGCTAGAAACCCATATGGTGACAGTACAGCTCGAGCTCTCCTTGCGACAGATTACTTCCATTATCAGTAATAATACTACTTGGAGGACCATATCTGATGACGATGTCCTTGATGAAACGTGTGGCAGTTTCACCACTGAGGCTTGCTATGGGTCTAGCCTCAATCCACATGGTGAACTTATCCACCGCAACGAGGATATGAGTGTATCCATACGTTGTTGTTTTAAACGGACCAACCATGTCAAGCCCCCAGACGGCAAAAGGCCACGTAATGGTGATGGTTTTCAACTCCGTAGCCGGCACATGTGTCTTAGTAGCGTAATGCTGACAACCAATACATGTTTCGACTATCTTTTGGGCCTCCGCCTTGGCAGTAAGCCAGTAAAAACCATGCCTGAAGGCTTTGGCAACGAGGGATCTGGCGGAGGCATGAAGGCCACAGTCGCCGATATGGATTTCCCATAGGATTTCTATTCCCTCTTCCGAAGAAACACATCACTAGAAGACACCAGTGACGCTCCGATTATACAATTGGCCACTGATACCAGTGTATGCCTTGGCTCGCCGGACAATATGCCGCTTAAGCACTTCATCATCTGGTAGCTTTTTATCCACCATGTAGTCAATGTAAGGCTGTGTCCAACTTAGGATCACGGCCATTAAGGGGTGTAGAGGTGAGTCAAACTTGTCTGGATTGTCCTGGTCAGCACCTTGAATTGAAGGAACCCATAGGTTTTCAAGGAAGATAGCTGCCTGGATTGGTTTTTGATCAGATCCAATGCAGGAAAGCACGTCAGCTTCATGGTTGTCGGTCCTTGGTATGTGCTTAACCTCGTACCCTTTGAAGAATTTTGCGAACTCATCTACTGCTGCCTTGTAGGCGAGCATCTGTCGGTTTTTGGCATCACACATTCCAGAGACTTGCTGGGCTGCCAAATCTGAATTCCCGAAGCATTGGATTTGCCATATACCCAAGTCTTTTGTGATGCGGAGGCCATGCATGAGAGCTTCATACTCGGCCATATTGTTGGCAGCGTTGAAATGTATCTAATGGGATTCGCTGCATAGAAAACAAAAAAAATCCTACAAAGAATGAACAGAAGTAGATCTAATCTACAAGAGCCCATATCCAATCTACAAAGATGCCAGCAACAAGAGTGAGATTGAGATCCACGTACCCTCGTAGATCGCTAAGCGGAAGCGTATATAACGTGGTCGATGAAGATTTCCTCCTCGCGATCCAATCCGATCAGCACCGCAACGAGCGGTGCCTCTGAGATGTGCCCACGTACGGCTTGATGGTGTCACCTCCTTCTTGATCCAACAAGGGGGAGGTGAGGTAGATGAGATTGGATCTACCAGCACGGCGGTGTGGTGGTGGTGGTGATCTCCGCGGGCAGGGCTTCGCTGCGCGCGCGAGAGAGAGGTGGAGGAAGAGAGCGGGTGGCTAGGGTTTTGTAGAGAGGGAGGGTGGTCGGCCAGCCCTGCCCCCTCCCCTCTATTTATAGTAGGCAGGAGAGCAGCGTGGCCGGATCCAACCCCTCCTCCAAGCCACTAGGGCGTCGGCCAAGGGGAAGGGGGGAAAGAGTCCACCCCTCCCACTACAGCCCTCCTTTTAGGGTTTCCTTCAATCTGGCCGGCTGGGCCAAGGTGGGCTTGTGCCCCTGGCCCAAGTTTTCCAGGACACTCCCTCTTGGTCCCATGCAGGCCTCCCGAAAGTGTGGGCCCCACTGGTGACCCTCCGAAACCTTCAAGACCCTTCTGATATAATACCGAAAAAATCCGAACTTTTTCCGGAACCTTAAAATTGACTTCCTATATATGAATCTTGTTCTCCAAACCTTCTCGTGATGTCCTGGATCCCATCTGAGACTCGGAACAATCTTCGGTCTCACCATTATCCATTTCTCATTACAACCCTAGCGACATCGAACCTTAAGTGTGTGACCCTACTGGTTCGTGAACCTACGGACATGATCGAGACATCTCTCCGATCAATAACCAATACCGCGATCGTGGATATCCATATTGGCTCCCGTATATTCAATGAAGATCATTATCGGTTGAACCACGATGTCAAGGATTTAATCAATCCCATACTCCATTCTCTTTGTCTCGCGATATTTTTCTTGCCCTAGATTTGATCGTCGGTATCACCATACCTAGTTCAATCTCGTTCATAGTAAGTACTCTTTACTCGTACTATAACAGAACATTCCCTGTGACCAACTCATTAGTCACTTGCTTGCAAGCGATGTTGAATGTGCATTACATGAGCGGGCCCTGAGTATATCTCTCCGTCATGCGGATAGACAAATTCCACTCTCGATACATACCACCCAACAAGTACTTTCTGAGATACCCAAGGACACCTTTATGATCACCCAATTACGAAGTGACGGTTGATGCGCTCAAAATATTCTTCCGGTACTAGGGAGTAGAATAATCTCAAGGTCTAAAGATCATAATATTTAACATTGGAAAGCTATAGCAATTTAAACATTGATATGATCGAATTGCTTCGCTCAGACAGGTCTTGTCCATCAAGTCATTCTCCTAATGACATGACCTCGTTATTAATCAACATCTCATGTCCATGATTGGGAAACCACAACCATCATTAATCAATGAGCTAACCATGTAGCGGCTTGTTAGGGACTCTATGTTGTTTACCAAACCACATATGTATTATGTTTCCGGTTAATACAATTCTAGCATGGAATATAAACTTATATCATGAACTTGAAATATGATAATAACAAACTAGATTATTGCCTCTAGGGCATATTTCCAACAATCTACCACGTGCACTAGAATCAATAATCTAGTTTACATTAGTAAGGATCTAACACCCATGGACTCTTGGTGCTGATCATGTTTTGCTCATGGAAGAGGTTTAGTAAACGGATCCGTGACATTCAGGTCCGTGTGCACTTTGCAAATCTTTATGTCACCATCTTTGACATAATCACGAATGCTGTGAAAACAGCGTTGGATGTGCTTGGAGTTCTTGTGAGACCTTTGCTCCTTTGCGTTAGCTATGGCTCCCGTGTTGTCACAATAAATGGCCATGGGTTCCAACACGTTTGGAACCACACCAAGTTGCGTGGTGAACTCCTTCAGCCACACTCCTTCTTGTGCTGCTTCTGCAGAAGCAATATACTCCGCTTCTGTTGTACATGCCGCTACTACGCTCTGCTTGGAACTCCTCCAGCTGACGGCTGCACCATTCAAAACAAATATGTACCCTGATTGAGACTTCAAATCATCCAAGTCAGTGTTGAAGCTAGCTTCGACGTAACCCTTTACGACAAGCTCTTCATGAAATCCATAGACTAGGAACATGTCCTTAGTCCTTTTTAGATACTTAAGGTTGTTCTTAACTGTTGTTCAGTGTTCTATTCCTGGATCACTCTGGTACCTGCTCGTCAGACTAAGAGCATTGGACACATCTGGTCTAGTACACTGCATGGAATACATGATTGAGCCTACGGCCGAGGCATAGGGGATGTTGCGCATCCTTTCTCTTTCTTCTGCCGTAGCTGGACACTGAGTCTTACTCAATGTCTTACCTCGTGACATGGGAAAGAACCCTTTCTTTGACTCATCCATTCTGAACTTCTTCATAATCTTGTCAAGGTATGTACTTTGACTAAGCGCTATTAAACGTCTCGATCTATCTCTATAGATCCTAATTCATAATATATATGCAGCTTTACCGAGGTCTTTCATCAAAAAACTCTTGTTCAAATATCCCTTCACGCTGTCAAGAAGTTCCATATCATTTCTGATCAGCAGTATGTCATCTACATACAATATCAGAAAAGCTATCGAGCTCCCACTCACTTTCTTATAGATACAAGGCTCACAAAAATTGTGGACAAATCCAAATGCTTTGATTACCTCGTCAAATCTAAGATTCCAACTCCGGGATGCTTGCTTCAGTCCATAAATGGAAAGCTGAAGTTTACACTCTTTACCAGCATCCTTAGGATCCACAAAACCTTTGGGTTGCATCATATACAACTCTTCCTCGATGTTGCCATTGAGGAAAACAGTCTTGACATCCATCTGCCAAATTTCATAATCGAAAAATGCAGCAGTTGCTAGTAGAATCCGAATAAACTTCAGCATCGCTACGGGTGAGAAAGTCTCATCGTTGGCAACTCCTTGAATTTGTCGAAACCCCTTTGCGACAAGTCGTGCTTTATAGACGGTAACATTACCATCAGCATCTCTTTTCTTCTTAAAGATCCTTTTGTTCTCTACGGCCTTACGGCCTTCGGTAAGATCAACCAAAGTCCACACTTGGTTCTCATACATGGATCCCATTTCGGATTTTATGGCTTCTAGCCATTTTCTAGAGTATGGGCTTGATACGTCTCCGACGTATCGATAATTTCTTATGTTCCATGCCACATTATTGATGTTATCTACATGTTTTATGCACACTTTATGTCATATTCGTGCATTTTCTGGAACTAACCTATTAACAAGATGCCGAAGTGCCGATTGCTCGTTTTCTGCTGTTTTTGGTTTCGAAATCCTAGTAAGGAAATATTCTCGGAATTGGACGAAATCAACGCCCAGGGGCCTATTTTTCCACGAAGCTTCCGGAAGTCCGAAGACGAAACGAAGAGGGGCCACGAGGCAGCCGGAGCATAGGGCGGCGCGGCCCCCGCCCGGCCGCGCGGCCCTATGGTCCGGGCCCCTCGCGCCGCCTCTTGACCTACCCTTCCGCCTACTTAAAGCCTCCGTGACGAAACCCCCGCACCGAGAGCCACGATACGGAAAACCTCACCGAGACGCCGCCGCCGCCGATCCCATCTCGGGGGATCTAGGAGATCGCCTCCGGCACCCCGCCGGAGAGGGGATTCATCTCCCGGAGGACTCTACGCCGCCATGGTCGCCTCCGGAGTGATGTGTGAGTAGTCTACCCCTGGACTATGGGTCCATAGCAGTAGCTAGATGGTTGTCTTCTCCCCATTGTGCTATCATTGTCGGATCTTGTGAGCTGCCTATCATGATCAAGATCATCTATCCGTAATTCTATATGTTGCGTTTGTTGGGATCCGATGAATAGAGAATACTTGTTATGTTGATTATCAAAGTTATATCTATGTGTTGTTTATGATCTTGCATGCTCTCCGTTACTAGTAGATGCTCCGGCCAAGTAGATGCTTGTAACTCCAAGAGGGAGTATTTATGCTCGATAGTGGGATCATGCCCGCATTGACACCGGGACAATGGACGTAAAGTTCTAAGGTTGTGTTGTGCTGTTGCCACTAGGGATAAAACATTGATGCTATGTCTAAGGATGTAGTTGTTGATTACATTACGCACCATACTTAATGCAATTGTCTGTTGCTTTGCAACTTAATACTGGAGGGGGTTCGAATGATAACCTGAAGGTGGACTTTTTAGGCATAGATGCAGTTGGATGGCGATCTATGTACTTTGTCGTAATGCCCAATTAAATCTCACTATACTCATCATGATATGTATGTGCATGGTCATGCCCTCTTTATTTGTCAATTGCCCAACTGTAATTTGTTCACCCAACATGTTGTTTATCTTATGGGAGAGACACCTCTAGTGAACTGTGGACCCCGGTCCAATTCTCTTTACTGAAATACAATCTACTGCAATACTTGTTCTACTGTTTTCTGCAAACAATCATCTTCCACACAATACGGTTAATCCTTTGTTACAGCAAGCCGGTGAGATTGACAACCTCACTGTTTCGTTGGGGCAAAGTACTTTGGTTGTGTTGAGCAGGTTCCACGTTGGCGCCGGAATCCCTGGTGTTGCGCCACACTACATCTCGCCGCCATCAACCTTCAATGTGCTTCTTGACTCCTACTGGTTCGATAAACCTTGGTTTCTTACTGAGGGAAACTTGCTGCTGTACGCATCACACCTTCCACTTGGGGTTCCCAACGAGCGTGTGCTTTACGCGTCATCAAGCTAAATTTCTGGCGCCGTTGCCGGGGAGATCAAGACACGCTGCAAGGGGAGTCTCCACTTCTCAATCTCTTTACTTTGTTTTTGTCTTGCTTAGTTTTATTTACTACTTTGTTTGGTGCACTAAATCAAAATACAAAAAAATTAGTTGCTAGTTTTACTTTACTTGCTATCTTGTTTGCTATATCAAAAACACAAAAAAATTAGTTTACTTGCATTTACTTTATCTAGTTTGTTTTATTTACTGTTGCTAAAATGGCCAACCCTGAAAATACTAAGTTGTGTGACTTCACAACCACAAATAATAATGATTTCTTATGCACACCTATTGCTCCACCTGCTACTACAGCAGAATTCTTTGAAATTAAACGTGCTTTACTTAATCTTGTTATGCGAGAGCAATTTTCTCGGTGTTAGTTCCGATGATGCTGCTGCCCATCTCAATAATTTTGTTGAACTATGTGAAATGCAAAAATATAAAGATGTAGATGGTGATATTATAAAATTAAAATTGTTCCCTTTCTCATTAAGAGGAAGAGCTAAAGATTGGTTGCTATCTCTCGCCTAAGAATAGTATTGATTCATGGACTAAATGCAAGGATGCTTTTATTGGTAGATATTATCCCCCTGCTAAAATTATATCTTTGAGGAGTAGCATAATGAATTTTAAACAATTAGATACTGAACATGTTGCTCAAGCTTGGGAAAGAATGAAATCTCTGGTTAAAAACTGCCCAACCCATGGACTGACTACTTGGATGATCATCCAAACCTTCTATGCAGGACTAAATTTTTCTTCACGGAATTTATTGGATTCAGCTGCTGGAGGTACCTTTATATCCATCACTCTTGGTGAAGCAACAAAGCTTCCTGATAATATGATGATCAACTACTGTGAATGGCACACGGAAAGAGCTCCACAAGGTAAGAAGGTAAATTCTGTCGAAGAAACCTCTTCCTTGAGTGATAAGATTGATGCTATTATGTCTATGCTTGTGAATGATAGGACTAATATTGATCCTAATAATGTTCCATTAGCTTCATTGGTTGCACAAGAAGAACATGTTGATGTAAACTTCATTAAAAATAATAATTTCAACAACAATGCTTACCGGAACAATTCTAGTAACAACTATAGGCCATATCCTTATAATAATGGCAACGGCTATGGTAATTCTTATGGGAATTCCTACAACAATAATAGGAATTCACCCCCTGGACTTGAAGCCATGCTTAAAGAATTTATTAGTACACAAACTGCTTTTAACAAATCTGTTGAAGAAAAGCTTGGGAAAATTGATATACTTGCTTCTAAAGTCGATAGTCTTGTCGCTGATGTTGATCTTTTGAAATCGAAAGTTATGCCTAATGAAAATCATCATAATAAGATTGTTACTACAGCAAATGCCATTCAAGTTAGAATTAATGAGAATATAAGATTAATGGCTGAACTCGCGTGCTAGGTGGGATAGAGAAGAAAATGAAAAACTAGCTAAAGAGAAGAATGTAGCTAAAGTTTGGACTATTACCACCACTAGTAATGCTAATGCTACACATGTTGCTGCACCTCCTACTAATAATAATAAAAGAATTGGTGTTAGCAATGTTTCCACTTCTAATGCAAAGCGCGAGAAACCGCTCGAAACTCGCTAAAACTGCTGAAATTGCCCGTGATAAAGTCGCTGAAATTTTTTCCAACATTGGGGATGATGATCCCATTGCTTTAGATTATAATGGTTTGAATTTTGATGATTGCCACATCTCTGAAGTTATAAAGTTCTTGCAAAAACTTGCTAAAAGTCCTAATGCTAGTGCTATAAATTTGGCTTTCACGCATCATATTACAAATGCTCTCATAAAAGCTAGAGAAGAGAAACTAGAGCGCGAAGCCTCTATTCCTAAAAAGCGAGAGGATGGTTGGGAGCCCATCATTAAGATGAAGGTTAAAGATTTTGATTGTAATGCTTTATGTGATCTTGGTGCAAGTATTTCTGTTATGCCTAAGAAAATTTATAATATGCTTGACTTGCCACCGCTGAAAAATTGTTATTTGGATGTTAATCTTGCTGATCATTCTACAAAGAAGCCTTTGGGTAAAGTTGATAATGTTCGCATTACCGTTAACAATAACCTTGTCCCCGTTGATTTTGTTGTCTTGGATATTGAATGCAATGCATCTTGTCCCATTATATTGGGAAGACCTTTTCTTCGAACTGTTGGTGCTACTATTGATATGAAGGAAGGTAATATAAAATATCAATTTCCTCTCAAGAAAGGTATGGAACACTTCCCTAGAAAGAGAATGAAGTTACCTTTTGATTCTATTATTAGAACAAATTATGATGTTGATGCTTCGTCTCTCGATAATACTTGATGCACACTTTCTGCGCCTAGCTGAAAGGCGTTAAAGAAAAGCGCTTATGGGAGACAACCCATGTTTTTATCTACAGTACTTTATTTTTATTTTGTGTCTTGGAAGTTGTTTACTACTGTAGCAACCTCTCCTTATCTTAGTTTTGTGTTTTGTTGTGCCAAGTTAAGCCGTTGATAGAAAAGTAAGTACTAGATTTGGATTACTGCGCAGTTCCAGATTTCTTTGCTGTCACGAATCTGGGTCCACCTCCCTGTAGGTAACTCAGAAAATTAAGCCAATTTACGTGCATGATCCTCCGATATGTACGCAACTTTCATTCAATTTGAGCATTTTCATTTGAGCAAGTCTGTTGCCATTTTAAAATTCGTCAATACGAACTGTTCTGTTTTGACAGATTCTGCCTTTTATTTCGCATTGCCTCTTTTGCTATGTTGGATGAATTTATTTGATCCACTAATGTCCAGTAGCATTATGCAATGTCCAGAAGTGTTAAGAATGATTGTGTCACCTCTGAATATGTTAATTTTTATTGTGCACTAACCCTCTAATGAGTTGTTTCGAGTTTGGTGTGGAGGAAGTTTTCAAGGATCAAGAGAGGAGTATGATGCAACATGATCAAGGAGAGTGAAAGCTCTAAGCTTGGGGACGCCCCGGTGGTTCACCCCTGCATATATTAAGAAGACTCAAGCGTCTAAGCTTGGGGATGCCCAAGGCATCCCCTTCTTCATCGACAACATTATCAGGTTCCTCCCCTGAAACTATATTTTTATTCCATCACATCTTATGTGCTTTTTCTTGGAGCGTCGGTTTGTTTTTGTTTTTTGTTTTGTTTGAATAAAATGGATCCTAGCATTCACTTTATGGGAGAGAGACACGCTCCGCTGTAGCATATGGACAAGTATGTCCTTGGTTTCTACTCATAGTATTCATGGCGAAGTTTCTTCTTCGTTAAATTGTTATATGGTTGGAATTGGAAAATGATACATGTAGTAATTGCTATAAATGTCTTGGGTAATGTGATACTTGGCAATTTTTGTGCTCATGCTTAAGCTCTTGCATCATATGCTTTGCACCCATTAATGAAGAAATACATAGAGCATGCTAAAATTTGGTTTGCATATTTGGTTTCTCTAAGGTCTAGATAATTTCTAGTATTGAGTTTGAACAACAAGGAAGACGGTGTAGAGTCTTATAATGTTTTCAATATGTCTTTTATGTGAGTTTTGCTGCACCGGTTCATCCTTGTGTTTGTTTCAAATAAGCCTTGCTAGCCTAAACCTTGTATCGAGAGGGAATACTTCTCATGCATCCAAAATACTTGAGCCAACCACTATGCCATTTGTGTCCACCATACCTACCTACTACATGGTATTTTCCGCCATTCCAAAGTAAATTGCTTGAGTGCTACCTTTAAAATTCCATCATTCACCCTTACAATATATAGCTCATGGGACAAATAGCTTAAAAACTATTGTGGTATTGAATATGTAATTATGCACTTTATCTCTTATTAAGTTGCTTGTTGTGCGATAACCATGTTCACTCGGGGACGCCATCAACTATTCATTGTTGAATTTCATGTGAGTTGCTATGCATGTTCGTCTTGTCTCGAAGTAAGAGCGATCTACCACCTTATGGTTAAGCATGCATATTGTTAGAGAAGAACATTGGGCCGCTAACTAAAGCCATGATCCATGGTGGAAGTTTCAGTTTTGGACATATATCCTCAATCTCAAATGAGAAAATTATTAATTGTTGTTACATGCTTATGCATAAAAGAGGAGTCCATTATCTGTTGTCTATGTTGTCCCGGTATGGATGTCTAAGTTGAAGAATAATCAATAGCGAGAAATCCAATGCGAGCTTTCTCCTTAGACCTTTGTACAGGTGGCATAGAGGTACTCCTTTGTGACACTTGGTAAAAACATGTGCATTGTGATGATCCGGTAGTCCAAGCTAATTAGGACAAGGTGCGGGCACTATTAGTACACTATGCATGAGGCTTGCAACTTATAAGATATAATTTACATGATACATATGCTTTATTACTACCGTTGACAAAATTGTTTCATGTTTTCAAAATCAAAGCTCTAGCACAAATATAGCAATCGATGCTTTTCCTCTATGGAGGACCATCTTTTACTTTCAATGTTGAGTCAGTTCACCTATTTCTCTCCACCTCAAGAAGCAAACACTTGTGTGAACTGTGCATTGATTCCTACATACTTGCTTATTGCACTTGTTATATTACTCTATGTTGACAATATCCATGAGATATACATGTTACAAGTTGAAAGCAACCGCTGAAACTTAATCTTCTTTTGTGTTGCTTCAATACCTTTACTTTGAATTATTGCTTTATGAGTTAACTCTTATGCAAGACTTAATTGATGCTTGTCTTGAAGTGCTATTCATGAAAAGTCTTTGCTATATGATTCACTTGTTTACTCATGTCATATATATTGTTTTGATCGCAGCATTCACTACATATGCTTTACAAATAGTATGATCAAGATTATGATGGCATGTCACTCCAGAAATTATCTGTGTTATCGTTTTACCTGCTCGGGACGAGCAGAACTAAGCTTGGGGATGCTGATACGTCTCCGACGTATCGATAATTTCTTATGTTCCATGCCACATTATTGATGTTATCTACATGTTTTATGCACACTTTATGTCATATTCGTGCATTTTCCGGAACTAACCTATTAACAAGATGCCGAAGTGCCGCGTTGCTGTTTTCTGCTGTTTTTGGTTTCAGAAATCCTAGTAAGGAAATATTCTCGGAATTGGACGAAATCAACGCCCAGGGGCCTATTTTTCCACGAAGCTTCCAGAAGTCCGAAGACGAAACGAAGAGGGGCCACGAGGCAGCCAGAGCATAGGGCGGCGCGGCCCCTGCCCTGGCCGCGCGGCCCTATGGTCTGGGCCCCTCGCGCCGCCTCTTGACCTACCCTTCCGCCTACTTAAAGCCTCCGTGACGAAACCCCCAGTACCGAGAGCCACGATACGGAAAACCTTACTGAGACGCCGCCGCCGCCGATCCCATCTCGGGGGATCCAGGAGATCGCCTCCGGCACCCTGCCGGAGAGGGGATTCATCTCCCGGAGGACTCTACGCCGCCATGGTCGCCTCCGGAGTGATGTGTGAGTAGTCTACCCCTGGACTATGGGTCCATAGCAGTAGCTAGATGGTTGTCTTCTCCCCATTGTGCTATCATTGTCCGATCTTGTGAGCTGCCTATCATGATCAAGATCATCTATCTGTAATTCTATATGTTGCGTTTGTTGGGATCCGATGAATAGAGAATACTTGTTATGTTGATTATCAAAGTTATATCTATGTGTTGTTTATGATCTTGCATGCTCTCCGTTACTAGTAGATGCTCTGGCTAAGTAGATGCTTGTAACTCCAAGAGGGAGTATTTATGCTCGATAGTGGGTTCATGCCTCGCATTGACACCGGGACGAGTGACGAAAGTTCTAAGGTTGTGTTGTGTCTGTTGCCACTAGGGATAAAACATTGATGCTATGTCTAAGGATGTAGTTGTTGATTACATTACGCACCATACTTAATGCAATTGTCTCGTTGCTTTGCAACTTAATACCGGAGGGGTTCGGATGATAACCCGAAGGTGGACTTTTTAGGCATAGATGCAGTTGGATGGCGGTCTATGTACTTTGTCGTAATGCCCAATTAAATCTCACTATACTCATCATGATATGTATGTGCATGGTCATGCCCTCTTTATTTGTCAATTGCCCAACTGTAATTTGTTCACCCAACATGCTCGTTTATCTTATGGGAGAGACACCTCTAGTGAACTGTGGACCCCGGTCCAATTCTCTTTACTCGAAATACAATCTACTCGCAATACTTGTTCTACTGTTTTCTCGCAAACAATCATCTTCCACACAATACGGTTAATCCTTTGTTACAGCAAGCCGGTGAGATTGACAACCTCACCGTTTCGTTGGGGCAAAGTACTTTGGTTGTGTTGAGCAGGTTCCACGTTGGCGCCGGAATCCCCGGTGTTGCGCCGCACTACATCTCGCCGCCATCAACCTTCAACGTGCTTCTTGACTCCTACTGGTTCGATAAACCTTGGTTTCTTACTGAGGGAAACTTGCTGCTGTACGCATCACACCTTCCACTTGGGGTTCCCAACGAGCGTGTGCTTTACGCGTCATCAGGGCTCACCATCGCTTCTTTGTAGTTCGTAGGTTTGTCGTTGTCTAACAATATGACGCTTAAGATAGGGTTTCCGTACCATTCAGGAGCGAAACGTGACCGTGTCGACCTGCGAAGTTCAGTAGGATCTTCATCTGAAGTTTCATGATCATCATCATTAGCTTGATCTCTAGATGTCGAAGGCGGTACCGGAACATCTTCCGGCTGGCTTTGCTCCACTCTCCATTTCAAGAGAAGATTCAATAACCTCATTTAGCTCTAGTTTCCTCCCACTCACTTCTTTCGAGAGAAACTCCTTCTCCAGAAAGGTCCCATTCTTGGCAACAAAAGTTTTGCCTTCACACTTGTGGTAGAAGGTAAACCCAATCATTTCTTTCGGGTATCCTACGAAGATGCACTTTTCCACTTTGGGTTCGAGTTTGTCAGGTTGTTACTTTTTGACATAAGGCTCACATCCCCAAACTTTAAGAAACGACAACTTAGGCTTCTTGCCATGCCATAACTCGTACGACATTGTTTCAACGGATTTAGATGGTGCCCTGTTTAAAGTGAATGCCATTGTTTCTAACGCATGACCCCAAAAAGATATTGGAAGATCGGTAAGAGACGTCATAGACCGCACCATATCTATCCACAAGTCTTTAAATGCATGCCGAACTCATAACTCAGATATTCACCTCCATGATCAGATCGTAGAAACTTGATCTTCTTGTTACGATGATTCTTTACTTCACTCTGAAATTCTTTGAACTTTTCAAATGTTTCATACTTGTGTTTCATTAAGTAAACATACCCATATCTGCTCAAATCATCAGTGAAGGTTTGGAAATAATGATATCCACCACGCGTCGAAGTGCTCATCAGTATGTATTATTTCCAACAAGTCACTCGCCCACTCCATAATTCCAGAAAACGGAGTTTTGGTCAGCTTACCTATAAGGCATGGTTCACAAACATCAAATGAGTCAAAATCAAGAGACTCCAGAAGTCCATCGGTATGGAGTTTCATCATGCGCTTTACACCAATATGGCCTAAACGGCAGTGCCACAAGTATGTGGTATTGTCATTATTCATTTTTCATCTTTTAGTCTCTATGTTATGGATGTCAGTACTACTATCGAGATTCAACAAGAATAAACCATTCACAACGGGTGCATGACCATGAAAGATGTTACTCATATAAATAGAACAACCATTATTCTTAGATTTAAATGAATAACCGTCTCACAATAAACAAGATCCATATATAATATTCATGCTTAACGTAGGCACTAAATAACAATTATTAAGGTTTAAAACTAATCCCGAAGGTAGATGTAGAGGGTGCGTGCCGACGGCCAAAACTTCAACTTTTGAGCCATTTCCCATGCGCATCGTGACCTCATCCATCGCTAGCCATCGTTTATTCTGTAGTTCCTATTTCGAGTTACAAATGTGAGCAACCGAACCAGTATCATATACCCAGGCACTACTACGAGCACTAGTAAGGAATACATCTATAACATGTATATCAAATATATCTTTGTTGACCTTGCCGGCCTTCTTATCCGCCAGGTACTTGGGGTAATTGCGCTTCCAATGTCCATCACCCTTGCAGTAGAAACACACAGTGTTTGGCTTAGGTCCAGACTTGGGTTTTGGAGGAGTGGCAGCTGGCTTGCCTCCCTTCTTGTTTCCTTTCTTTCCCTTCTTGCCCGGTTTCTTAAAACTGGTGGTCGTATTGACCATCAACACTTGGTGCTCCTTCTTAATCTCCACTTCCGCAGATATCAGCATCACGAACAATTCGAGAAGTGTTTTCTGTATCCCTTGCATGTTAAACTTTAGCACAAAGCCTTTATAGCTAGGTGGGAGCGATTGCAGCACTCAGTCAACTCCAAGCTCATCCGGGATCGGGCATCCAAGCTGAACAAGGCGTTGAGCATAGCCAGACATCTTGACTACATGCTCGCTCACGTCGCTATGCTCTTCCATCTTACAGTTAAAGAATGCCTCAGAGGTCTCATACCTCTCAGTGCGTGCTTGAGTCTGGAAAACCATTTTCAGCTCTTGAAGCATTTAATAAGCCCCGGTATGCTCATAATGTTTTTGAAGCTCTGGTTCCATGGAGTAGAGCATAGCACACTGAACTACAGTGTGATCCTCAGAACGCCACTGCCATATGTTGACTTCATCAACGCATGATGCAGGCACAGGGGTGGGACCAAGCGGTGCTTCTAGGACATACTTGTTTGCAGCAGTGAGGATAATCCTCAGATTACAGTACCGTGCCGTTAAGTTTGATCCAGATGTTTTCAGTTTCTCTTTCCCTAGGAACGCATTGAAGTTGAACGTGGATGCAGCGTGGGCCATTGATCTACAACGATATTTGCAAAGACAACTTTTAGACTATGTTCATGATATTTAGTACAAGTTAAAATTAGAAATGAACTCCCACTAAATTCAACATCCCTCATAGTTGTTTAGTGTAACAGGATCCAAATTCACTAGATCAAGTCCGATCATCACGTGAGATGATGTAGTTTCAATGGAGGACATCAATCATGTCAATCATATCATTCATATGACTCATGTTTGGTCTTTCAATCGGTGTGTTCTAAGGCCATGTATGTACATGCTAGGCTCGTCAAGCTTAACCTTAGTGTTTTTGCATGTGCAAAACTCGCTTGCACACGTTGTATGTGAACATAGAACCTATCACACCTGATCATCACGTGATGCCTCGGAATGACGATCTTTCGCAATGTTGCACAGTTAGGGAGAACACGTTTATCTTTATATTAAGTGTGAGGGATCATCTTATAATGCTACCACCATTACTAAGCAAAATAAGATGCATAAAGGATAAACATCACCTGCAATTATAATATGTGATATGGTATAACCTTTCTTGTGCCTTTGATCTCCATCTCCAGTGCACCGGGGTGATCTCCATCATCATGACGCCATCTCCATGGTTGTCTTCACCACCAAAGGCCACTACTACTAAAGAAAACTCATAGCGATAAAGTAAAGCAATTACATGGCTTTGAAGATTGGCACGTAGATCATACAATAATAAGGACAACCATATGGCTCATGCCGGTTGATATACTCATCGACATGCAAGTCGTGAAAAATATTACAAAACATGATCATCTCATACATCAAATATATCACATAACATCTTGGCCATGCCACATCACATGTCCTCAAAAACAAGTTAGACGCCTCTAGTTGTTGTTGCAAGTTTTACGTGGCTTCTATGGGTAGATGGAGAACCGTTCTTACCTACACATCACAAACCACAAACGCTGATAATACAAGTTGCTTATTAACCTTATTCAGGTATCCCTTTGCAAATATAGTTTCAACTATATTGAGAGAGACATACACCCGCCAACTTCTTATGCAATACAAGTTGCATGTCGAGCGCAGAACCGGTCTCTCGTAAGTGTACGAGTAAAGTTGGTCCGGGCTGCTTCATCCCACTATGCCGCGAAACAAATTAGTAGACATGGGGAGGTAGCAACAAGAAGATCAAATGCCCAAAAAACCATTGTGTTCTACTCGTGCAAAGCATCTACGCATAGATCTGCTCTGATACCACTAATGGGATTCATTGCATAGAAAACAAAAAAAATCCTACGAAGAACGAACAAAAGTAGATCTAATCTACAAGAGCCTAGATCCAATCTAAAAAGATGCCAACATTGAGAGTGAGATTGAGATCCACGTACCCTCGTAGATCACTAAGTGGAAGCGTATATAACACGATCGATGAAGATTTCCTCCTCGCGATCCAATCCGATCAGCACCGCAATGAGCGGTGCCTCCGAGATGTGCACACGTACGGCTTGATGGCGTCACCTCCTTCTTGATCTAGCAAGGGGGAGGTGAGGTATATGAGATTGGATCTACCAGCAAGTCGGTGTGGTGGTGGTGATCTCCGTGGGCAGGGCTTTGCTGCGCGCGCGAGAGAGAGGTGGAGGAAGAGAGGGGGCGGCTAGGGTTTCGTAGAGAGGGAGGGTGCTCGGCTAGCCCTGCTCCTCCTCTCTATTTATAGTAGGCAGGGGAGGGTGTGGCCAGATCCAACACCTCCTCCAAGCCACTGGGGCGCCGGCCTAGGGGAGGGGAGAAAGAGTCCACCCCTCCCACTACAGCCCCCACCGCCCTTTAGGGTGCCCCTAGCCCAAGTGGGCCAGGACACTCCCTCTTGGTCCCATGCAGGCCTCCCGAAAGTGTGGGCCCCCCTGGTGACCCTCTGAAACCTTCTAGACCCTTTTGATACAATACCGGGAAAATCCGAACTTTTTCCGGAACCCTAAAATGGACTTCCTATATATGAATCTTTTTCTCCGGACCATTCCGAACCTCCTCATGATGTCCTGGATCCCATCCGAGACTCTGAACAAACTTCAGTCTCACCATTATCTATTTCTCATTACTACCCTAGCGACATCGAACATTAAGTGTGTGACCCTTCGGGTTCGAGAACATGCGGACATGATCGAGACATCTCTCCGATCAATAACCAATAGCGGGATCGTGGATATCCATATTAGCTCCCGTATATTCAACGAAGATCATTATCGGTTGAACCAGGATGTCAAGGATTCAATCAATCCCATACTCCATTCTCTTTGTCTCGCGATATTTTTCTTGCCCGAGATTCGATCATCGATATCACCATACCTAGTTCAATCTCGTTCATAGTAAGTACTCTTTACTCGTACCGTAACACAAAATTCCCTGTGACCGACTCATTAGTCACTTGCTTGCAAGCGATGTTGAATGTGCATTACCTGAGCGGGCCCTGAGTATATCTCTCCGTCATGCGGATAGACAAATTCCACTCTCGATACATACCACCCAACAAGTACTTTCTGAGATACCCAAGGACACCTTTATGATCAACCAATTATGAAGTGACGGTTGATGCGCTCAAAATATTCTTCCGGTACTAGGGAGTAGAATAATCTCATGGTCTAAAGATCAAAATATTTAACATTGGAAAGCTATAGCAATTTAAACATTGATATGATCTAATTGCTTCGCTTAGACAGGTCTTGTCCATCAAGTCATTCTCCTAATGACATGACCTCATTATTAATCAACATCTCATGTCCATGATTGGGAAACCACAACCATCATTAATCAATGAGCTAACCAGGTAGAGGCTTGTTAGGGACTCTATGTTGTTTACCAAACCACACATGTATTATGTTTCGATTAATACAATTCTAGCATGGAATATAAACTTATATCATGAACTTGAAATATGATAATAACAAACTTTATTATTGCCTCTAGGGCATATTCACAACAGTATCTGCAGTACATACTTCAATTTGTCGCCCCTTGGGGATTTGAGAATGATGCTAGCCCCCGACTTGCTTTGACCCATCGAAGTTAAATGTCCAGTTAGGTGGATCTGGCATAGGCCTATTTCGGACCGACTCCGTCCAATCGACAAGTAAGTCAGCGATAGCCTGAGATTTGATCGCTACCCGGGGTTTGTAGGTAATCTCAAAGGCTGCTATCTCGATTGCCCATTTGGCTACTCGACCTGTGGCATCAGAATTGCCAAAGATAGAAGACATGGGAGCCTCGCTCACCACATTAATCGAATGTTCTGAGAAGTATTGTCTCAGTTTTCGGGCAGCGGAAAATATGTCGTAGGCCAGCTTCTTGAAGTGAGGGTAGCGCTGCTTGGACTCCATCATGACTTTACTGAGGTAGTAAGTCGGCCGCTGCACTGGGTATTCTTGACCTTCCTCATTACGCTCGACCACCAGGATGATGCTGACAACTCTATTGGATGCAGAGATGTATAGCAACATAGGTTCAGATACCTCTGTGCTGCGAGTATGGGGGCATTGGAAAGCATACACTTCAGTTCTACCAAGGCGGTGTCTGCCTCATCTGTCTAGACAAACTTGTCGGATTTTTCAAGAGCCGATAGAGTGGTAAAGTCTTCTCACCAAGATGGCTGACGAACTGACTAACGGCGGCAACGCAGCCGGTTAGCCATTAGATGTCCTTTAGGCATGTGGGCTGGTAATCTCAAGAATCTCCCTGATTTTTCCCGGTTAACTTCGATGCCTTGATGAGAGATGATGAAGTCAAGGAATTTGCCGGCTGGAACTCCAAAGACGCACTTCTTGGGGTTCAGCATCATCCGGAATTTTCTCAGGTTATCGAACATTTCTTGCAAGTCAGCAATGAGGTCGTCTTTCTTTTTTGGCATTACCGCGATATTGTTGACATAAGCGTGGACGTTGCGACCAATTTGGTCATCTAGACAACGTTGCATACATTGCTGGTACGTGGCTCCTGCGTTTTTTTCGCCCGAAAGGCATAGTAACATAACAGAAGTTGCCATAAGGGGTGATGAAGGACGTCTTGAGTTGATCGGACTCCCTCGTCTATATTTTGTGGTGGCCAGAATATGCATCGAGAAAACACAAGAGTTCTGACCTAGCCGTCGAATCAATAACGTGATCGATGCGGGGGAGAGGGAACGGATCTTTGGGACAAGCCTTATGAAAACCGTGTATTCAAAGCACATTCTTAATTCAGTACTGTCCTTTTTAGGGACAACTACAGGGTTTGCTAACCACTCAATATGTATGACTTCTCTAATGAAGCCGGTAGCTTGGAGCCGTGCTATCTCTTTGCCTATGGCATGCCGTCTTTTAGGACCAAAGCGTCGGATAGTTTGTTGTTTAGGGAGTGCTCGGCGAGTTCCCTAGGAACACTGGGCATATTAAAAGGTTGCCAGGCAAAGATATCCTTATTTGCACATAGGAACTCGACGAGCGCACTTTTCTATTTGGGGTCCAAGGCGGCACCAATGGTGGCTTGCTGGGAGTTGTCACCCTCGACCAAGTCCACCTTCTTCGTTTCATCAGATGCCTTGAAGGCTAAGGCAGGCTCAACAATCTATTTCTTCGTGGCCGGCAACTCCTTGGGGTCCACATCCTTCACCATTTGCTTGTACTCATCCGTGTTAAGGACATCTTTGGCGAAGGCGGCTGCACCAACCTCACACTCGCGAGCCTTCTTGATGTTAGACTCAGTGGTGATGACGCCGTTTGGCCCGGGTATTTTCAACTTGTTGTAGATGTAGCAAGACCTTGCCATGAAGGCGGCAAACGCTGGACGGCCGAAGATGGCAGGATACGCGCTCTTGAAAGGCGCAACCTCAAAAGTGAGGATCTCAAGGCGGTAATTTTCCGGGGTGCCGAACACAACATCCAAGGTTATGCTGCCTAGTGATTGGCCTTGTCTTCCAGGTACAACACCATGAAAGACCACATTACTGTGCTTGAGCTGCGCTGTAGACAACTTCATTCGTTGCTGCGTCTCAACGTAGAGTATATTTATGTTGCTGCCACCATCCATAAGGACCTTGAAAAAACCATAGCCGTCAATCATAGGATCAACGATCAGGGCATATCTTCCCGAACGCGCTGCATTCCTTGGGTGATCTGTACGGTCCCAAGTTATTGATGTATCCGACCAATCAAGGTATTGTGGAACAGCATGTACCATGGCGTTAAGCTCTCAAAGTGCCGCCTTGCGGGCCTTCACGGATTCTGATCCCAAAAAGACGTGAAAAGCGTCCCTCTTCTGCTGGAATGGCTTCTTTCCTTGTGGCTGCTCTTTAGCCAGCGCCTTCTTGCCATCTTCGGACTCACTAGGCTCCTTGGCTTCTTTATCCGGCTTATTTTTGGCTTTCTTTGTTTTGCCTTTGAAGCCGGCATCTGGGTCATCTTTGAGCTTGTCGACCCAGTGGCAGTGGAGGTTGGAGTGAGTGTCAGGCGTTCCCAAAAGCGCGGTATGGTAAGCGCAAGGCATGTCGTAGAGCTGAAGATCCACAGTTGTATGCGGGCGTTTGTACATGCCATTGAAGTTTTTGGTGAAGGCATCTTTCATGTCCTTCCAAGTGTTGATGGATTTTTCCGGCAAAGTGTCGATCCAAGCTCTGGCTGTTCCCGTAAGCATAATCGGGAGATATCTGACTACAACCAGGTTGTTGCCATTGGCAATCTCGACAGCGTGAGCATAATCCTAGAGCCAGGTGTTTGGCTTGGCTAAACTGTTGTAAGTCTGAATGTGTTTAGGGAGATAGAACTTAGGCGGGTAAACTTGGCTGGGGACGTCTGGGCCATGGTACCTAGGTCCCATGTAAGTTTCATCCTTAGCCTGTTGGAGTCGATCGAGTTTTTTCCTCAGGGCCGGTTCGTTTACACAATATGCCGCCTGAGTCTTGGTGATTAACATATCTGCTTGCTCGACCAGAAACTTCCTTGTTTCCTCCAGCTTCTTTGGATCAGATTCCGTAATCGGCTTAAAGAGAACTTCCTATGGACCGAGATCTGAGATGTCGACTGGCTTTTATTTTGACGCACCAGTAGCTTCGGACGGATTGAGGCCGTTTTGAGTGCCAGGAATAGGCGGTGCTCGGAGTGTTGCAACAGGGGTCTCCTGGATCACAGGCGGGTTTTCCTCCTTTCCTATGCCGGTTTGCGTGATGACAACCGCCACTGTCTCCGAGGGAACTGCTAGCTTGGTCATGAAGGCCTACCGGATTTGACGCTTAAAGTGATCTGGTTCATCGTCTTCACCAGACTGCGCAGATTCATCCGCCTGACCATCTTTCTCTTGACGAACAGGAGTAGTCCCGGTACTTACGTCCGAGTAGATGCCCCAAGGTGGGCGCCAACTGTCGTTGCCTTGATAACGATAGTGCCATGAGGGGGTAGTCACGGCTAGGGTTTACTGTGGAGATAGACGACGGGATGTTCGGGACGGTGTAACTCAGCGATTTACCCAGGTTCACGTCCCCTCGATGGAGGATCGCTACGTCCTACTAGAATTTCACTATAACAACACAAAGTACAGGTTACAATGGTATCTTGTATCTCTTGCCCTAAAGGCGTCTGCTAGGCCGGCTTATAAAGGCGCCAGAACCTAGGGTTCGATGCAGGTGGAAACCTAGCCTATTACGGAGTCCTACACTATGTCTGCAAGTATGCCGTGTCTTGGGTTAGAAGTCTTCTGTAGTCCCGAACCTTCTGGAACCCGACTTGGGCATTCCTTAGTCGGCTTGGGCCTCCATCTTCTAGCAACTGGGCCGCCTAGAAGTCTTGATAACTTCAGCACCCAAGTGGGCTACCCGGGCTTGGTAGTTTAAGCCCCTACTGTGGTATACCCTATTCGGCATAACCCGACAGTAATAGCAATATATGTAAACAGAATTGGAACCTAGAAACGTGCCAATAATGAAGATTTAATACCGTCTAAAAGTGTCAGGCAATGGGAAAGCTCTACCTTCTTTTTCTAAATCTTCTTAATTTCACCAAGATTAAGACTTTTGAAAACATTAAAAGTTTGGTTTAGACCAATTGTCACTAGCACTTGTCGAGATGAAAGTACAAGTTTGGAAAATCTCACGTTTATCTTGCAGATTTTTCTAGTACTGACAGTATTTTAGCAGTGGTAGGGTCAGAATGGGAGTATTTAGATATCAAATGTACGTAGTAACGAATACACTGTTTCAGTGCATCTGTTACCATACTAATATTGATCAGAAATTGTCGAACGATTTCTGAAGCACTTAAGCGGAAAAAGATGCAGTACGGTTGAAATGTCAATCCAGCAAATTATCATATTTTTAACCTGATTCTAATACTGCTCTTTACTGATAGATACATCTTGTTATGAATCCTGGATCATGGCAAGGAACATTGGAGTAAACAGTGATGACTGGCCAGACTTGACAACTAGAATGTTTTTGCTCTTCTTCTCCTCTGTTTTTTACATACGACAACAAATGCTTTGCCTTCCTTCCTTGCTAACATAACATCATGAGATGTTCGTGTTATGTCAGGGTTTCTCTCCCTGCATCTGCAAACACGACAATATAGTAGTATTTATTCAGTCCTCTTTGGTTTGGTAATAAATATTAGTAAGAGGAGCGGGAGGAAACTTTAAAACACACACACACTAATGCAAAGTATTAGTAAGAGGATCGGGAGGACACACCTTGTTACCTTTCTAAGGTACTTTGCATGAAGTTTGAACGCAAGCCTGCTTGGCATCCAAGTTACCATTAACATTATTCACCATCATCCAGGTACTACCTCCGTTTCTAAATATAAGACGATTTGGTTGTTCAAATTGAACTGATAATACTTGTTGTATTTAGGAACAGAGGTAATACATGGAAAGAATCATACTAGCAAGTGTTTGCCCGCGAGGTATTCCTTGCCCATGGCACACGGCATCCCCCATGCACCCTGTCTCCCTCTCTCTCTGTTGTGCTATTCTGTAAAGAATAGGTAGGATGCTCATTGCCAGGTCTCTGTGTTGGCTTTTCTGTAAAGGACACGTACTAGGTTCTTCCACAGCTGGCAAACAAAATGTTCCATGTGATCAACTGAGAGTCTTTCTTTTGTCATTATGTGAACACCAAGGAACCTGCTAACAAGAAGCAAACTTTGGTTCCAGGGATTAGTCTTTCGTTGTTTGTTCTAGAAATTAAAGAACATATCTTCTTTGCCGGGTATCACTCTGTGTGTGGGAACAAGGTCTTTCATTATCATTATGTGACCTGCAGCTGCTCAAAAGGTCTTTCTTTACCTTCTATCTATTATATATTACAGGTGCTCAAAAGGAGCCTGAGAGTCTTTCTTTTGTCATTATGTGAACACCAAGGAACCTGCTAACAAGAAGCAAACTTTGGTTCCAGGGATTAGTCTTTCTTTGTTTGTTCTAGAAATTAAAGAACATATCTTCTTTGCCGGGTATCACTCTGTGTGTGGGAACAAGGTCTTTCATTATCATTATGTGACCTGCAGCTGCTCAAAAGGTCTTTCTTTACCTTCTATCTATTATATATTACAGGTGCTCAAAAGGAGCCTGATATATAAAGGTACCGCGGGGTACCCAAAATAGACTAGACAGAAGATGGTAGGCTAGACACAAGATCACGAGGGGGCGGTCTGCTGGAATCGAACGTGCAACCTACACAAAACAAGGGGACGGTTGAACCGTACAACCAATAGGGCTGAGAAACTTTCGTGATTAAATACTGACGTATATGTATATAATCAATTTGAAAGGCAAACTTAGAAATTTTGGGCCCCCAAAATATTTGGAGCCCTGTGCGGCCACACGGGCCGCACTCCCGTGGGCCTGGGCCTGGTACTACGTTGATTTACTACATATGAAGGAGTGCCCGTAGTCATTCCACGGTGAGTAGGCAATATCGCCGAACCACGTTCACAAATCTCGGTGTTGTGATGTGATTTTTTGTTCTCGTATGATCGAAGTGCGCCTCCAATGATAACAAGTGGTATCAGAGAAAGGTTGCGAGATTGGAGGTTGCATATCGTTGATCTCGAGGGAGCTGAAGGAATTGATGAGCGGGCGCATGTGCGTGTATTGCAGGCAGGAGCGCACGGAGTGTCACAGAGTTCTAGATCGATTGGTCTCGACGAGATCGATCCTGGTGATCGACGTTAGGCACATAGGAGGCAGCACAATCCAGCAGAGCTTGGGCAGGCGGCCCAATTTGGGGCAGACGGCCTAGGCCAGGCGCACTCGCGGTGGGGCAATTCCTATACACCGACCAGGTCGGTGGTTACCGCGCGCCGCACACCCCCCGCGCGCGGTATGGGCCGGCCTGGTCGGCCCGTTTCGCTTTTTTTTCGTTTTCTGTTTCTTTTTCATTTTTTTTCTTTTCTTTTCTTTTCCTTTTTCTTTTATGTTTCTTTTTTTTCTTTTCTGTTTATTTTTCTTTTTGTTCAAATTTAAAGTTTGTTCAAATTTGAAAAATATTCAAATCTCGAAATCGTTCAAAAAATGTTCAAATTTGAAATTTGTTCATTGTAAAAAAATGTTCAATTTTTGAAAATTGTTTGAGCTAAAAAATTGTTCATATTCAAAAAACTTCAAAATTATTCAGATTTAAAAACTGTTCAAAATTTAAAACGGTTCAAATTTGAAACTATTAAGTTAAAAAAATGTTCAAATTTAAAAACTGTTCATTTTCAGGAAACTGTTCAAATTTTTGCGAAATATTTTTTCTCAAAAAATTCGTTTAAAAGTTTTAGATTTAAAAAAAAAATAAACAGAAAAGAAAAAACAGAAAAGAAGGAAGAAAAAAAGAAAAAAAAACTCACCTGATGCGATGGGCCGTGGCCCACCGAGCCACCCGGATCGTGGGGGCTGTGCGGTGTGTTGCACCCACCGATCAGGTCGGTGTATAGGCCCCCCCGCGGTGGTGCGGGAAGGCCCTTGATTGGGCCTAGCGGGAAGCGCAAGGTGTGGGCGTGCATGTGGTGGCCACGCATAGGCTCAAGCGAAGCAGCAGTTACGCACAAAAGCCTGTTGCGAGATTGGTTGGAAAAAATTGGAGCTCCTCCTGTCCAACACGGAGAATGGCAACATATATAAAATCAATCGGAAGAGAAAAAATGTAAAAGGATCACTACATACTGATGTTACACAGCACAAATGCTGAAGCAGTTGTTGAAAGCCAAACCAGCTAAGATGAAAGTGGCATGTGATTGATGAAAATCCGTAGATGATAATTTGGTAGCCTAGAGCGTTTCGTGAGAGGATCATGTATCTACAAGGTGTCGAGCAATGCATGTCTGTGCTGGGCTGATACAACCTGAGGTGGAGCATGGTTACAATCGGACAAGTTCAGCTGGGGTTAAACATACAAGGCAGGCGACATGTATAGTCTAGCGCGGATCAACAGTATGGTCGGTCGAAATACAAGTGGACGGTGAGATCAGCGACGATGACATAAGAGCGTGATGCTGATAGTGTCTGAATTCTGTGGCGTGGCAACACATGGCGCATAGGTTTTCGCGCATCAACATGCGATGGCGCTGGGTTGATTTAAGGTGCCGTACACAAGAGAAATTGAAGTCGGTGGGTGAGACGCGAGGGTGGACTGATCATCCATTATGGAGTAATGTTGAAACTGGACCTGGATTCCGATGAAAGCTTCCACTTGGCTGATGGAGGGGCTATGGCATAAGTCGACAGAGAGTAGAAGCATATTTCAGTGGAAAGGTGAGAAGAACCTAGACATGGCTTGAGCTCAGTGATCTGGTGGAAATGTGAACTCGGCATCGGTCGGGGTATGACCAGTGGTGTTCTATAGTGGGGGCTGAGGAGGTGTAGGTTCGTGACCTAGGAGACTTGGACACTATAGGTACTCGGCGTAGTGATAGCAGCGAGACTTGCGGTAAGCATGGAACACGCAAACAAACCTGGACACTAGCGGTTTGACATGTAGTCAGACAAGTGTGGACGGTGAGCAGTGTTGGCGAGTACCAGGTTCAATATGGTGACTAGTCTTTCGAAAGTGACGCAGCTGTTTGATGGACGAGAGTGGACCATAAAGAATATGTGAAAGGGATGAGACAACTATGAATTTGACCCGGGATGACTACAGGGAAACAGTGAAATTTCTACAAGTTTTCAAACAGACAGTCAACAAGAGCAAGGATGATGAGTTCTGGCAACATTTATATGTGGCACCTAATATGTCAGTTGTTCACTTTCACATAGATCAAGTAAGAGGTTAACAGGCTAATGATACATCGGTGTTGTCAAATATGGTGACATTATGTGCGATGGTGCTAAACGTATACTCCAAGAAGTTAGGAACAGAAATCAAGAGCGTGGAAGATCTTATTTTTTCGTGTGACAATTGACTGATAATGAAGAAAAGAAGAGACTACAGTTGTAGGTGGAGTCATGTGAATTCAAATAAATAGCAGTGAGGCGCCTGATTATTTGTTCAAGTCCAAGGTACACTGAGGTTCAGGCATGGCGGCTTCATGATGGCAAAGGACATATTCGCCAAGATGGATTTTGTTGAGCTATGTGTCAAATATGTGTATGAGTTGTGCCACAATTGGACTTGTAATTAGCAAAGGTTAGGTGTTCGAGTCGAACATGTGTAACCCAGGCCTGATATATAAAGGCCCCGCGGGGTTACCAAAATATATTAGATAGAAGCAAGTAGGCTAGAAATAAGATCATGTTGGGACGGTCTGGTGTCCATGGCAGGGGTGGCTGGAGCGGCGATGGCGTGGTGGTCGAGATGCGTCTGATAGCCCCGACGGGCTTTGTCGTCGCCTGTACTATGTTGATTTCTTACATGGGGAGGAGTGTCCAGCCCTGGGAAGTAGGTAAGATCGCCGAACCTAGTTAACAAACTTTGGTGTCGTGATGTGATTACCTGTCCCCGTATGATCGTAGTGTACCTTCGATGATAAAAGTACCTTAATACTGATTCTTGGATCTATCACTGGGGGAGTGATTTTTCATCATCCAAAGTCTGATCAATCCCTCCAACAAGGCTCCCCATTTCTATGGCGTGACGAAGATTCTCAATGTGTCCTGTGCAACACTACTTACCTTTTGAATCCAGACACCATCTCTTCTGATCATGTAGCTTCAATGTTGAATAACCTAGCTACTGCATTTTTCTTCAGTTTTTTTTTTTTTTGCGAGTGGCATTTTTCTTCAGTTTTGTCAGACTAGCTAAGTGTCAATGTTTAGTTTCGTTAGTTAGTCTGTTAGCGGTTTTTAAGCTAGTTGATGTTGCTCAGCATGCAGTCTGTGTGTTGCGAGCGAGTTCGTAGGATCGTCGTGGATCATGCTCCGGGTCATGGGATGGCACGACCCAGTCAGGGGCGTGGCGCAAGCCACGACATGTTTTGATTTCGCTTCTGAATAAAACGAAAGGAAACAGAAAAGCAGCAAATAGAACGCTGCACCAAAACCTCTCGTGTCCCTCTCTCTCTAACACTAGTAGGAAATATCTTAAATCGCACAAAAAAAATAGTGCCCCGCCACTAGTATAATTAGTGGCGTGCGAATTTTGCCAATTCCATCGGTAAGACACTACCGGTGGCGTGTTTTCAAAAGCAATACGCCACCGGTGTGTGGGACCTAGCTGCCCACCTGGATAGAATATAGTAGCGGTGTTCCCCTATAAGCACAGGCCACTGGTATTCCGTCATCAGTGGCGTGACAAGTCGGCACGCCACCAGTATCTAAAATTTAGTGGCGTGCTCCTAGAGATAACGTGCCACCACTATTCCTACGTAGGGCCCACTTCTGGGACCCACTTACTGGTGGCGTGGTGTATTTTTACACGCCACCGGTAGTGGTTTTACTGGTGGCGTGACAAGTTGGCACGCCACCACTTATCTTGGATCTTGAGGTTGCATAGTATCTCGGATGAAAATGACACTAAAAGAGAAGTTGTTCGCCTTGAAAAAATGAAGAACTCCGTGTTGAACACTTCCGTATGAGACATTCTTGATAATTCTATGGCCCCTTCTTCTTCAGGATCCTGTGTGGCTACGTTTTAGCCACAGAAGATCCTCTGAGTGGATGGATTGAGGATTTGGTGTAACTGGGTTACGCAGCATGAGCAACCACAGAAGATCCACTTAGGACTAGTTAGTAGTGGTGCGTGTCTATATGGCCACGCCACTAGTTACCAGACCCCCACCGGCCGGCCCAAACCCTATACTTATCACCAGATTGGCCTCCTCTCTCCCCTACCAAACACTAGTAGGAAACCACTCGACCTCTCTCCTCGCCGTCGCTTTCCACCCCCAAGCCCTGACCCTCTCATTCCCTTAGCTCGAGGAGAGCTTGCTCGCAGAGGGCTCGCTCGCGTCGGCGCCGGCCGCTGCCAAGCCATCCTCTGCCTGGTGCCATTCCTCCTATGGCCGCCTCGTCGTACCACTCCCTCAAACGCGTGACCTCTGCTTGCCTAGTCCGCCGCCTCACTGCACGCACTAGCGCTAGTCACATTCTCCAGCGCTGTTGTTTATCCTGCTAGCAGCTGGTGCTACTCCGGCCGGCTCCCATTTCTTTCGTCGTCGCCCACTACACTAGCTCCTTTCAGCCAGCTCCCAGCACGATGTGCACTGGCCGCCGCCTAGCCAAGCTCCTACACGACGTGCATCTGTACAATAGCTAGCTAGGTTTCTGTCCTGTGGGCTGGGTTGGATACTTGACCCACGGGCTTTTTTGTTTTTTGAAAACTTCACTAGTGTAGTGGGGTACTCGGGCACGCCACCACTAACTTGATACTAGTGGCGTGTTGTTCTGGCACGCCACCAGTATGTTAAATATTGGTGGCACATCAGTGACACTCCACCAGTATCAAGTATCAGTGGCGCCATATTGGTGGCATGCTGAATCCACGTCACTAATGGCGATTTTGCCACACCAGCAGTAGGCTTTTTCCTACTAGTATGAGTTTGATTCTAGGACTACAAAGAGCCATGTCCAAGTCTGTAACAGAGGTCGCCGGGAAGGGTGAAGGTAGCGGGTCCAAGACGCCGCCGCCGGACAGAGGGCGATGCTCTTTTCCATATTATGTGCCTTGGCGTGGCCCAATATCTGACCCTGATCCGCTCGAATTATGCGAAGTCTGCAATTGTGATGTGCGTCCAGCTGCAGGCTCTGCACCTATGGGACGCCATTGAGTTTGGGACCGACGACGAGCACGATGATCAAACGGTGCTAGTGGCACTGCTCCGTGCCATCCCACCAGAGCTGGTGCGCACGCTGGCGGCCAAGGACTGCTCGAAGACCACGTGGGACATGCTCAAGACAATGTGGCTTGGCTGCGAGTGCATATGGGAGGCGAAGGCGCAGACACGATGCTGCGAGTTCGAGGACCACCGCTTATGTGCCGGTGAGTCGATCAAGGATTTCTCGATTCGCCTGACAAGCATCATCAACGACCTCGAGCTCCTGGGCGATCCCGTAGACAAGTACAAAGCCGTACTCAAATTCCTGCGCATGGTGCCACGCAAGTACCGGCCAATGGTCATGGCCATCGAGCAGGTCATCAACCTTTGGGAGACAACCGAGGAGCTGTGCGGACGTCTTCTCATAGCAGAGGAAGGCTACAACCTGGATGACGCCACCGACAGTGTCAACAAGCTGCTCCTCATAAAGGAGGAGTGGCAATTCGTCAGCGACAACGTGGGAAGGGCGCGCCCAGCGTGGCAACAACAGCAGCAGGCCGGCGTCCAAGCCAAAGCAGCAGGGTGCGCAAGGCGGTGGCTCTAGCTCAGGTGAGCGTCGCAAAGGTTACTGCTGTAACTACGGCAAGGCTGGGCACTGGGCAAAGGAGTGTCGCAAGGCCAAGCGAGACCGAGATAAGCGCTGCGAGGCGGCTGACCTTCTGCAGGTCGAGGACTAGGACAACACGCTACTGATAGAGATCCACGGTGGCCATGTCTGCCGTCGACTCCGTGCACCCCTCTTCACCAATTGTGGGGGAGCAAGTCTTCCCCAATGAGGAGCATGGTCAAGCTGCGCAAGTCCCCGAGCGACACCGATGCGGCTTGGTACCTAGACACGCGCCTCGAACCACATGATCGGCGATGCAGCTGTCGCCGAGCTCAACGAGATGGTGTCCGACAAGCTGCGGTTCGGCGACGGCTCCCTTGTTGACATACGTGGGCGTGGCATGGCGCTCTTGAACATCTACTATATCCCACAGCTCAAGATGAACATCGCTAGTATCAGGCAGCTCGACGAGATCAGGTGCCCTACGCACGTCGAGGACAGCGTGATGACCATCCGCGACTGGCAGAAGAGGCTCATCGCCAAGGCACCCCGCCTGCGGAACCGGCTCTACGTTGTGCATCTCCAAATCCAGGAACATAATAAAACTGGCCGAAGACCACATAGAAAGGGCATGTGTTATATTTTTTTCAACTAATCACTACAGGAAAAAAGGACATTGCCGTGCAGGCAATCTTTGCCGTGCGTCGCCGCACGGCGAAGACATTAGAGGCGCACGGCAAAGAAGACCGCACGGCAAAGACAGAGAGGCGCACGGCAAAGAACATGTGCACGGCAAAGCTCCTACATGCCGCACGGCAAAGAAACGCCGCACGGCAAAGCTCCTACACGCCGCACAGCAAAGCTCCTTTGCCGCACGGCAAAGGGCTGCGCACGGCAAAGAACGCGGATAAGGCTTTGTCCGCGCCCTGAGCCACAAACGCGCCCACCTCGACGCAAAGAGCCCAGGCCCAGCTCCAGCCAGCAGCAAATTGCCTCCTCATCGTCAACCTCTCCTCCGACACCGCCCACCATCGCTAGCCTAGCTGCTGCCGCCGCCTAGGCTTCTTCTTCCCCTTCTCCCGCCTCCATCCAGACGGCGTAGGGCAGCCAGGACTCGAGCGCAGGTTGCCCCACGCGTGCGCACACAGCGGCAGCCCTAGGCGAGTAGGCGACCCGGCGGGAAGCGAAGCAGGCGAGCAGCGGTGCGGCGACCGGTGGAGCACGCTGCAGGAGCTACGACGTCAATGGCCCAAGACACCACTCACCAGGTACTTTCGGTCTTCACCTCTTATTCCCCTAAATCCCCTCCGCATCAGCTGGGTAAGACGGACTGAGCCCCGCCACGAGGTTAAGGATGGGAAGGAACAGCGACCCGCCGCCCATGCCGCCGGCGCTCGACACGGACGCCGCCAGGAATGAGAGGATCCATGCCAGGACGGTGTTCCGGCGCACGCTCCCGGTGCCGGCCTGCGAGGCCGCCTCGGACAGGTAGTCTTCCCGCCATTGCGAGAGCTTCACGAGGAAGTGGCCGTGGGGTGGCGAGGTGGAATTGGGCGATGCTGCTGCTGCCGCGGCGAGCAAGGTGGCAGCGATGAGGACTCGAGCAGTCCACGACATGGCTGGTCTCTGCTTCTTGGGGAATGTTTTTGCACTTCTGTGTGGATGCCCATACGCTCGCGTCTCGTGACCTGCAGGTTTTATATGCAGGTTCAGGTGTGCGTGACACGAAAAGACTGGGTTAAGAAAAACAGATAGAAATATGGGTGTATCTATGTCTCAGTTGACTGAGATTTTTTTAAGTCTCAGTCAACTCAGAAAAGTGCAACTACAGTTCAAAGAAAAGTGCAACTCGGTTCAGTTGCACATTTCTGTCAGAAAAGTGCAATTGCACTTTTTTAATAGAAAAGTGCAACTCAAAGCACATTTTTGCAAGTGATTTAGACTTAAGAAAATCTCAGTTGACTGAGACATAGCAAAACCGTAGAAATATTGCACAAATACAGAAATGCTGCTTCTGATCCTTAGGAAAAGATAGCATGCGCTGCTTTAAAACGTCTAAAATCACGGAGGTCCACTCAGTTTATACTGTAGTTTTATCTTTATTTTCCATTTTGCACTTGCAATCTTACTTATGATGTTATGATGAGAGTATGCATGGGCATATAGAAGGGAAGCGCCGGTGGGCGGGCGGGAAGTGCCGGTAAATTGGATCTAGGGTTTTCACTATGTTGTAAATTATGGGATGACCAAGATCGTTCGGAGAACGAAATTGGACAATCAAAACTCTAATTAACAGCCCCTAATTGATTTTTCTCGCTATGCAGGTGATGCTTCGAGGTGGACACGGGGGGCGACGTCGCAGGGGTGTTTGATGGGGGGCGGCGTCCCGGAACTTCTTCGACGATTCTCTCACGCGTCTAGGTTATAAATCTCCCTCCCACCTTTACATGTACCTAGGTTTTTCTTTTTGTCTAGATCACCAAGTCTGTCGCGATACCTAGGCGTCTCTTCCCGACCGTAAGGGTTACGCGGATAAATATGCATTAGTGGTCTCGCATATTATGAACCGTAACTCTTACGGCATTTATCGGGACAGCCGGCGGATGCGTAGTTGGGTACGTTCTCCCTGCTCTACCCCGATCCGAGAGAGGATTTCGGTAGCGCCTCCCCGTTGTTCTCCGGATGCACACCCCTCTCGGCTTTTTGCCGAGACGTGTATCGGGAGAGCAGCGGGGAGGTGCTGCCGAAATCCTGTCTCGGATCGGGGTAGAGCTGGGAGAACGTACTCAATCTACGGATCCGGCGGCTGCTAGGAGCCCACCTAGTAGAGTTTCAGGTTGATGCACGCGTAAAAAAAATAAAGATATGATGCATTTATTTCCTATTTGATATATAAATGCTATGTTTGTCTGTTTTGCTGCTGATTAGAGGATGGATAATCGTGGCTGGATGCACGATGGTAGAATCAGTCAGTGGAACTATACTGATGAATGGGGAGAAAAGACTGAGCAGTTTGTGGATAGGGCGTTTGCCATCCCTAGCAGACCTAGAACAGTTTGGTGTCCTTATAGTAAGTGCGCTAACGAAAAGCCACAGGACAAGGAAACTATGAGTACTTACCTGATCAAGTTTGGGTTCACACCGTCCTACAAGATTTGGACTTACCATGGAGAAAAGGCAAAGAAACGTGCTACGAAGGAGGTGCGGCAGATTCAACCTAGGGGAGAATATGACACTGGGTTTGATAGGTGCTTAGAAAACTTGGCTAATGGTAATGTGCCTGAAAGCCCTCATGTAGAGGCGGAGACACCTTAGGATGCGGAGACAAGTGGGGACCCGGAGGAAAACACAAAGGAGTATTATGAGACTCTGTTTGCTTCGTAGAAACCCCTACATGAAAACACAGAGGTTACCCAACTAGATGCCATCACTCGCCTTATGGCCTTAAAGTGTCACAGGAACATGTGCAGAGATGGGTTCGATGAACTTCTGGTCGTCATTGGCAGCATTCTGCCGAAAGGGCACCTCTTGCCGCAAAACTTCTACTATTCGACCAAATTGCTCAGTGACCTTAAGATGTCATCTCAGCAGATACACGTTTATCCAAAGGGATGCATGCTATTCAGAGAGGAGCATGCTGACACAAAATATTGCATCAAATGCAATACCTCTAGGTACTTTGAGGTAGACTGCAATGGTGATGGTCAGAAGAGGCAGACCACGATTGCCAAGAATATCCTCCGCTAGCTTCCAGTCCTACCGAGGATCCAGCGGCTCTTCATGACCGAGGATACTGCCCAGCAGATGAGGTGGGCCGTGGAAGAAAAAGATACACCGACAAGATGATACATCCGTCGGATGGTAGTGCATGGAAGAACTTTGTCAAGAAATTTCCACTGAAAGCAGGTGACCCGAGGAGCGTAGCAGTTGCGATATCAACCGATGGGTTCAATCCATATGGTATGTCAGCTGCAGTATAAAGTTGTTGGCCAGTGTTTGTTATTCCCATGAACCTCCCCCCTGGCGTCTGCATGAGATCAGAGAACATGTTTTTGTCGATGATAATCCCAGGGCCCAAATACTTGGGTAAGAACATGAATGTGTACCTGGAACCGCTGGTGGATGACTTGGTTCGTGGCTGGGAAGGTCGCGGGATCCGAACATATGACGCATCAAAGAAGGAGTACTTCGATATGTATGTCTGGTACCACACGTCCCTGCATGACCTGCCAACACGTGCTTTGTTTTGCGGGTGGTGTACACATGGGGGGGGCCGAATTGGGGCCGTTGGCAGTTTCCGCCCGAGAGAGAAACACAGAAGCTTCGTCAAATGATAGGCAATAAATGCAAGATCGAAGCATCCATAGCTGAGGCAGTACTTAACTTGGAGGTGTCAAACTTCACCACGAAGCACTATGATCCCAATATTCCCACAAAGCACAACCCGGTCCTCCGTTACAATGCCGCCAACAATGAGGAAGTACCCAAGCTTAGCATCTTCATAGGGCTTGGTGGCAAGTCAAGTGGCTCGAAGCCGTACAGAACGAACCTACATGAGCGGACCTTGATCCACTCGTATGTCTTGAACACCATGGTGGAAGTGAAGCCGTACATCAAGTAAGTGCTAACCATTTAGTTATTCACAAACATTCACGGCCTTGATCCACTCGTATCTTCGTGGCTAACTCTTCCTCTTTTCATCGGTATAGGCAATTCACGGCTATACATTGGAAGAATACCCACAGGGAGCCTACCCCGGAAGAATCCAAGGAAATTTTTGATAAGGGCGGCGGTTTCGGTTTCAGTAGCTGGTTCTGTGCTTTGGTACTATTCTATCCAAATTTGCTTCCACCTCCGACATTTATCGGTCATTTCTCGTTCTAAACTTCTCGTGCTAAACTTGTAGGCAAGAACTAACAAAGAGATGAAGTCAGAGCTAAGAAAAATTGCTTGGGGCTTTGACCATTCCGTCGACACGTTCAACTCCTATGACGTGAACGGGTATTGCTTCCAGACCCATAAGTACACAACAAGCCGGCCGAACGCGAAGACAATAAATAGCGGGGTGGTATGCCAAGGTGATGATGGGCTCCATTACTATGGAAGAGTCGAGGGTATATACGAGCTGAATTACGGGTTTCACAAAGGGCTAAATCCCGTCGTCTTCAAATGTCATTGGTTCGACCCACGTCGGGTGAGACGGGATCCTGAAATTGGGTTAGTCGAAGTTGAAAGAAGCTCTGTTTATAAGGGAGAGGATGTGTACATTTTGGCTACCCAGGCCTTTCAAGTATTCTATCTCCCGTACGCGTGCAAAAACCCGAAAAAAACGTCTACATGGATGGGATGTTGTGTTGACGGTGCCTTCACGCAATAGGCCGCCCCCGCAAACAAGGACGATTACCGCCGCGTAGACCCCTCACCAAAGAATGTCGACTTTTATCAGGAAGAAGGGCTCCCCGGTCATTTCACGATCGGCTTGCCGGCTGTCGATGACATGGTCGTAGACGATGAACAAGAAGATGCGGGCATCGATGAAGACAATGCAGAAGATGAAGCTGAGGATGTTTGTGCCCCAGAAGACCTGAGTTTGCTCGAGGCGTTCAGAGCAGGGATGGACCTTGATGCAGATGGACCACCTCCAGGTTTCATTGATGATTATTGGTTCGCCGAGCCTGATGACGATGACGAAGCATGCGGTCCAATTACGGATGGCGACATAGGCTACTGATCTATGTAGTAGTAATTGTGAGGCTAGCCTATTTGTAATAACTCTGTGTAATAGTGATTGTCCATCTAGGTTATTTGTAAGAACTTCGTGTTATGTTTGAGAGAACTCTATGCTAGCTATTTGTTGCTTTCAATAATATTCATCTACTTATATCTTTGCTCCTTTCACTAATATTCATCTACTTGTATCTTTGTTGTTTTCACTAATATTCATCTCTTTACATTGTGTACTAATAAACCACTCTCTTCATTTATGTTTGCAGGTGATTGAAACATGCCGCCAAAAAAAAGGGGTGGCGGTCTTAAAAAGAAGCTCGCGGACTTGGTAGGGACTTCTTCGAGGGGGAGACGCCGTGGTGATGCCCCCCCCCCCTCCTACCGCTCCTCCACCCCCGCCACGTAGGAAGAACCCGACGCGGGCACTCACTCCGAGTCCTAGCCCCCCTCGCGTAGCCGAGGATGATGATGAGGTGGAGGATGGGGAGGACAAGCAGCACGGGGGTGGGGAGGACGAGGGTGGGGAGGACGAGCAGCACGGGGGTGGGGAGGAGGAGGAGGAGGACCTCTCGGAGGATGAGGGCTTGGGGGACTTAGCGTTCGAGCCTGATCCAAACCTAGTTTGGCAAGCACCGACGGAGGAGCAGTACGTTGCAGCTGTGGAGAGGCTGAGGCCACATGATAAGAGGTCATATCAGCCCTTGTTTTACCTATGTGCATGGTTGCAGAAATACTTCAAGAAGGCCGAGGGTATGGAAATTGCGTGCGATGATGTCCTACACCAGATGGCAAGGACGAGGGTGACTGGCATGCACTACGAGGCATGTGTTCAGTGTGTTCGCAACTGGCACGCTGACCGCTTCATCCATATGACTAAGGAGGACGCTCGCGACACGCTCATGCAGCCGTGGCAGTACCTGCAGGTATTTGCATTTATGTGTTATTGATTTCTTTATCGCTATGTAGTTTATTTTAACATAATGGGTTTATCTTGTGTATGTAGAACCCTCCTCAGTACGTCGGCAACGACGATAAGTGCTTTCTGGCGATGGTCATGTGGTGGACATGCCCCCAGTACCTCAAGAAGCACGAGGAGGGCAAGAAGAAGCGGGCAGAGATGCGAGGTGGATCGCATATCCAAGGCAGCATCCCCATCTCTCTTCACATGCAGGCCGAGGTGAGGAAATTGTTCCTTCATTCTTTCAATTCACGTTATATATTGTTAATTCCGCAAGGGTGTGCCACTTCACTTAATTACATGTTCTCTTTTGCAGGAAGTCAGGACAGGAGTGAAGCCAAACGTCTTTAGCTTGCTCAAAAATATGAAGCAAAGGAAGACACTGCATCCTGAGACGGGGTCCATATGGGTTAGCCCGCAATCCGAGACCCAGTGTACGTCGTATGCCTCGAAGTTCAAGCAGAAGTACGGCGAGGACGTCAACCCAGAGGCCGAGGACTTTGACCCTGAGGTTGCGGTCCTTGCGGGAGAAGGCATGAAGCATGGCCGCCTATGGCTTGGTGATGGGTGCGTCGACCCAGCGAAGGTTCCCTCTCTCCGCCAGATCCATCGTGGTTGTAAGAGCGGCCAGCCTCAGGTAGAGACCCGGCCACGGGCTTCGGATCTAGCGGTCGAGCGGTTACGGGTATGTTCTTCCTCGGGCCTCTACCTTTTCTTTACGTGCTTTCCATTGAAATGTTAATGACATCGCAGCAACACATCGTAGGCGGAGATGGCAGCAAAGGAGCAGGCGGCCCAGGAGCAAAGGGCGCAGATGGAGCAGCAGATTCTGGAGTACCAGCAGCACCAGACACAGATGATGCAGCAGATGATGCAGCAGCATCAGGCACAGATGAACTGGCTGATGAGCCAGACGGCTCTGTCTTCTCCACCGGGGAGTCTTCATGTTCCTCCTTTCTCCTTGCCGTGGATGCCGCCACCGTCCACTCAGAGCCCGGTGACACCTCTCACCGTGAACAACACGAACATCATCCAGAGCCTGAACCATGGTGAGTCCTCCTACACTTGTGCCCAACCGGCTACTTGTACTTGTTCAAGTGTTCAATATGCAAATGCAAATGCTAATTCCATCAACCTTGTAGGTTATCCGTCACAAGGCAATGACGATGAGGCCGGCGGAAGCAATGGAGGAGGACAAGGTTGATGCCATGGTCGTCGTGCACTTGTCGGATTGTATGCATTTGTAATGGATTGTAACACTAGTAGAAAACAGGGCTTTCGTGGGAGCCTTTTGTCGCGGGCGCGCCTGCACCCGTGACAAATGGCGTGGCCACGTCGCCCCGAAACCATTCGGAGCAAGGCAGGCCTTTTGTCGCGCCCTTTTGTCGCGGGCCGTATAACAACCCGCGACAAAAGGGGTCTTAGCTTTGGCGCCCCCTGCCAGCACCCCTTTTGTCGCGGGTCGTAATACGGCCCGCGACAAAAGGGCCATGCCTATATATACACACAGCCAGCTTCCCCCCCCCCCACCTCCCTACATTTTTTCCTTGGTGGTGAAAGGTGGAGGTGTATGCTAGCTCATTTTTTCTTCATGTGCACAAGAGGTGTTTGATGAAATGCTTGTGAGGGATGCCACTTGATTTTATTTGATAAGATTTCTCCTCTTTTTGATCCTAAAAGGTTAGCAACTATTTTCTCGTATATACATAGTCCGTACAATACTAATTTTAGCAAGGTGATTGCATCTGATACATAATTGTACTTATGATGCAGATGAGTCATCCATGGATGTACGGTAACCGATGTGCTCCCACTTTCAGAGAGGGCGTGAATTCTTTCCTCGCTTGTGGCCGAGGCCAACAAGTCGAAGCAAGGTTTTATGTGTTGTCCATGTCTGAAATGTAAGAACGAGAAGGATTACTCTTGCTCAAGAGACATTAAGAGCCACCTGCTTCGGTTTGGATTCATGTCCAGCTATAATGTTTGGACCAAGCACGGAGAAGAAGGGGTTATGATGGAAGACGGTGATGAAGAAGAAGATAACGATGACCAGTACCGATCTATGTTCTCTGAATGCGATGATACCGCAATGGAAGACAATGAAGAAGAAGGAGGTGAAGAACAGGCAGCAGATGATCGTGTTGATGATGATCTTCGTCGGGCCATTTCTGATGCAAGAAGAGACTCGTGGCACGGATAAGGAGAGGTTGCAGTTCGACAAGATGTTAGAGGACCACCACAAATTTTTGTACCCAGGTTGTGAAGATGGGCGAGAGAAAGCTGGGTAGCATATTGGAATTGCTGAAATGGAAGGCGAGAGGTCGGTGTGACTGACTCGGGATTTGAAAAATTGATGATAATATTAAAGAAGTCTGTTTCCAAGAAATAACGAATTGCCCGTCGGTACGTATGAAGCAAAGAAGCTTGTCTGCCCTCTAGGATTAGATGTGCGGAAGATACATGCATGCATTAATGACTCGTATCCTCTACCGCGGTGAGAAGTACGAGAATTTGAATAAATGCCCGATATGCGGTGCATTGCGGTATAAGATCGGAAAAGATGACCCTGGTGATGTTGAGGGCGAGCCACCCAGGAAGAGGGTTCCTGCGAAGGTGATGTGGTATGCTCCCATAATACCACGGTTGAAACGTTTGTTCAGAAACAATGAGCATGCCAAGTTGTTGCGATGGCACATGGAAGAACGTAAGAAAGACGCGATGTTGAGGCACCCCGCTGATGGTCGGCAGTGGAGAAACATCGGGAGAGAGTTCCCGGATTTTGCGGGTGAGGCAAGGAACTTATGGTTTGGTCTAAGTACGGATGGCATGAATCCTTTTGGGGAGCAGAGCTGCGGTCACAGCACTCGGCCCGTGACTCTATGTATCTACAACCTTCCTCCTTGGTTGTGCATGAAGCGGAAGTTCATTATGATGCCGAGTGCTTATCCAAGGCCCAAAGCAACCCGGCAACGACATTGATGTGTACCTAAGGCCATTAGTTGATGAACTTTTGGAGTTGTGGGCCAAACCAGGTGTACGTGTGTGGGATGAGCACACCGAGCAAGAATTTGACCTACGAGCGTTGCTATTCGTAACCATCAATGATTGGCCTCGCTCTTAGTAACATTTCAGGACAGACGAACAAAGGATACAATGCATGCACACACTGTTTAGATGAGACTGAAAGTAAATATTTGGGAAAAAGCAGAAAAGTTGTGTACCCGTACAATCGCCGTTTCCTTCCGCGCAAGCATCCCTTAAGGAAAAAAGGCAAGCATTTCGTTGGCGAGGCAGACAACCGTCCGAAGCCTGTCCCCCGTAGTGGTTCTGATATATTTGACATGGTCAAGGATTTAAATGTTATCTTTGGAAAGGGTCCAGGCAGTCGACCTGTTCCGAAAGACGCTGACGGACACGCGCCCATGTGGAAGAAGAAATCTATTTTTTGGGAGCTAGAATATTGGAAAGTCCTGGAAGTCCGCTCTGCAATCGACGTGATGCACCCGACCAAGAATCTTTGTGTGAATATTCTAGGTTTTTTGGGCGTGTATGGGAAGACAAAAGATACAACAGAAGCACGGGAGGACCAGGAACGTCATAAAGGACGAAACGGGAATCATCCAGGGCAGTTTGAAGGGCCTGCCAGCTACGCTCTTACCAAACAAGAGAAGGAGATCTTTTTTGAAGCCCTATTCAGTATCAAGGTTCCGTCTGGTTTCTCGTCCGTAGAATACTAGAAAGGTATACAAACTTCACTGGATGAAGTGAGTATCACGGAGTTGGAATCTTAACCGGATGAAATAATCAAAGACTTTTTTGATTTCATCAGAAACGATGAAGATGCTTGCATTTGCAAGAAATTAAGTGGGAGCGCTGAGACATATTTATAATGATGGCATATCGTTGATTATAAATAATGTAATCATGTACTTGATGTGATTAGAAGGTTTCATTGAAAATTAACTTCAATGAAAGGATATGGACTAAAAACATATTTAGCGTCAAAATCTATGAAGATAGATTGAAACGCATAATAAGTTTAAGTCAAAGTACATAGAATGAATATTGAAGTAGTTCAATATGAAAACGTTAAGAAGGTGTTCTTTTCCATCTGGAGGTTTAAACAAGACTTGAGTGTATTTGACACTCAATGAGTAAAAACACATGAGTGATTTTAGATCACGAATAATATGTACACAATCAGATGTCCTATGCTCTAAGGTGTTACGAGCATATATCAGAATGATTCATATGATAATCATTGGACAACAGTAAGAATATCACTGAGTGCTTTATCAGAGCAGAGGATATATATAGTTTATATGGGGTAATGACAAACGAATCGCTGTAAAGTGTTACACCGATATTAGTTTGGTCACATATAAAATAAATTTCAATCTCAATTAGGCTAAATGGTTACATTAAAAGGTAGCACAATGCGAGATTTAGATGAGTTCTAAATATTGTGACGGATTCTACAAACGAAGGCAGAGTATGTCATTGTTTTGACAATGACTGAGGATGTTAAAGTCGAGAAGTTCTTTGAGAACTTGGTGTAGTTCCGATAGTGTCAGAACTTTGAAGCTATATTGTGTGTGACAATATTAGTGACATATTTCAGACCACGGAATTAAGGTTCCACCAGAAGACCGAACATATACGATTAATGCCGACTCATTTGGAAAATGAGTGATGCGTGAAGACGCAAATGAATTGCAAAATACATACGTTTCTGAGCGTGTCAGATTCGTTGACTGAAACCTCTCTCGTGATAAGCACCAAAAGGCCAAGGTGTTATATCTTTACAAATGTAAACTAGACTATTGACTCTAGTGCAAGTGGGATACTGTTGGAGATATGCCCGAGAGGCAATAATAAAGTAGTTATTGTTATATCTTAGTGTTCATGATAAATGTTTACACCCCATGCTATAATTGTATTAACCGGAAACATTGATACATGTGTGTTGTGTAAACAACCAGAGTCCCTAGTAAGCCTCTCGTTTAACTAACTTGTTGATTAATAGATGATCATGGTTTCCTGATCATGAACATTGGATGTTATTAATAACAAGATCATATCATTAGGTGAATGATGTGATGGACACACACCCATAGTAAGCATAGCATGAGATCAAGTCATCAAGTTCAACTTGCTATAAGCTTTCAGATACATAGTAACCTAGTCCTTTGACCATGAGATCATGTAAATCACTTATACCGGAAGGGTACTTTGATTACATCAAACGCCACTGCGTAAATGGGTGGTTATAAAGATGGGATTAAGTATTCGGAAAGTATGAGTTGAGGCATATGGATCAAGAGTTGGATTTGTCCATCCCGATGACGGATAGATATACTCTGGGCCCTCTCGGTGGAATGATATATAATTAGCTTGCAAGCATGTGACTGGTTCACAAGGGATATCATATCACGGTATGAGTAAAGAGTACTTATCAGTAACAAGGTTGAACTAGGTATGGAGATACCGACGATCAAACTTCGGATAAGTAAAATATCGCGAGACAAAGGGAATTGTTATTTTATGTGAATGGTTCTTTCGATCACGAAGTCATCACTGAATATGTGGGAGCTATTATGGATCTCCAGGTCCCGCTATTAGTTATTGATCGGAGAGTAGTCTCGATCATGTCCGCATAGTTCTCGAACCGTAGGGTGACACACTTAAGGTTTGATGTCGTTTTAAGTAGATATGGAATATGGAATGGAGTTCGAATGTTGTTCGGAGTCTCGGATGGGATCCGGGACATCACGAGGAGTTCCGGAATGGTCCGGAGAATAAGATTCATATATAGGAAGTCACTTTCCAAGTTTGGAAATGATCCGGTGCATTTATGGAAGGCGCTAGAATGTTCTAGAACCTTCCGGAAGAAATCACCATGGAAGGTGGAGTCCCGGAAGGACTCCACCAACCCTAACCAGCCAACCAAGAGGGAAGGTGGAGTCCATGGTGGACTCCACCTCCTTGGCCGGCCATAGGGAGAAGGAAAGGGAGGAGTCCCACTTCCCCTAGGTTTCGCCCATATGGAAAGTTTTGAATTGGGGTCTTATTCGAATCTTTGGGCTAACCCTTGGGGTTCCACCTATATAATGAGGGAGAGAGGGAGGGGGCCAGCCAACACAAGAGCTGCACCACCCAGGGCACCCTAGGCCGGTGCCCCCCCCAAGTGCCCTCTCTCCCCAAACCCTAGCTACCCCCTCCTCCTAATACTCCCGCGGTGCTTAGGCGAAGCCCTGCCGGAGATCTCCACCACCACCGCCACCACGCCGTCGTGCTGTCGGGATTCCGAGGAGGATCTACTACATCCGCTGCCCGCTGGAACGGGGAGAAGGACGTCGTCATCAACACCGAACGTGTGACCGAGTACGGAGGTGCTGCCCGACTGTGGCACCGTCAAGATCTTCTACGCGCTTTTGAAAGCGGCAAGTGATCGACTACATCAACAACGAGATCTAATCTCGGTAGGCTTTGGAATCTTCGAGGGTTAGTCTCATGATCTTCATCTCGTTGCTACCATCTACTAGCTTAGATCTTGGCTTGTTATTCGTTCTTGCGGTAGGAAATTTTTTGTTTTCTATGCTACGAATCCCTACAATTATTTCCCTATGAGAGCCGCGTTGATCACGATGGTGCAGGACTATCTTGGCTATATCGCGGGCCAGGTGTGACATGGACACATTGCGTGTGTCAGGTGCATGGATGAGATGACGTATTTCCAGCTTGGGATAGATCTCGGGTCTTCTAAAACCATGTACATGGGGCACCGAAGGTGGCTAGACAAGAATGACCCGTGGAGAAAGCATGGATATCTGTTCAATGGTGAAGATGAGCCCCGAGGACATCCACCTAAGAGGAGCGGCGAAGAAATTGATACGTTATTGAAAAATTGGGAACAGTTCCCTACGCCGGGAAAGAAGCGAAAGGCACCGATTCCTTTGCTGAAGGTATGGAAAATGTGATCTGTTTTTTGGGACTTGCCATACTGGAAAATCCTCAATACGCCTCATAGCCTTGATGTCATGCATATCACGAAGAATGTGTGCGAGAGTTTGCTTGGCACTCTGCTCAACATGCCGGACAGCACCAAAGATGGGCCGAATGCAAGGAACGACCTGATAATGATGGGTATTAAGAAAGAGCTTCATGGAGGATGCCCGGCTATTATTGATCAGCAGGAGGAGATGGAAGGTCACAAGGGCAAAAAGGTTAAGCGGAAGGACTATTACTGCCCCCCCCCCCGCCCCTCCTGCTTCACTCTAAGTCAGAATGAGATCGATCAATTTTTCAAGTGCCTTCTTGAAGTCAAACTTAGTTCAGGTTACTCGGGGAAGATAAGTAGATATCTAGACCCGAAGAAACAAAATTTCAGCTGGATGAAGTCTCATGACTGTCACATGATGATGATGCGGATCCTTACGGTTGCACTCCGAGGGATAATGAAACCGCATGTCCGTGAAACGCTTATTGGCCTCTGTAATTTTAGTCGATCACCTTGAAGAAACTCGCAAGGCTACAGGAAGATATCGTTGTCATACTATGCGAGCTAGAGATTTACTTCCCTCCTGCATTCTTTGACATTATGGTGCATCTGTTGGTTCATATCGTGGATGATATCACTGATCTCAGGCCAACATTTTTGCACAACATGATGCCGTTCGAAAGTATGAATGGGGTCTTCAAAGGATACTTTTGTAACAGGGCCCGTCCGGATGGAAGCATCGTCCAGGGCTTTTTGACCGAAGAGTGCATCTCTTTCTGCACAAATTATCTACACATCGAGAACCCTTTTAGTTTGCCCATCAACAAGCACCTTGGCAGGCTCGATGGAGTAAGTCAAAACACTGGCTAGAGGGAATTGCATGCCGACCAGTCTGGTCGACTTTGATAGAGCAAACTTAGTAGCGCTACAACACCTAGATATTGTCGATCCTTTGTTGACAGAGCACAAAACCACGATTGCCAACAAGTACTGTGACCTAGGGCAGTAGAAGACGAACGGAGACATAATCAGAGAGCACAACTCCTCTTTCATGCGTTGGTTCAAAGAGCGACTTTTGGCTAATCCCCCGCCAATGACTTCTACGAAAGGAAAACTCTTATTCACATTGTCACAGGGCCCCGCGCCCAACTTCGCGACTTATCAAGCATACGATATCAACGGGTACACATTCTACACGGAGGGAAAAGTAGAAAATAGTGATCATCAGAACTCACGGGTAACGATGGAATCCTTCACCGGTAACGAAAAGGAAAGATACTACGGAAGGATCGAGGAGATCTAGGAGCTAAACTACGCTGGAGAGAGGGTGCAGATGTTTCGTGTGAGATGGGCTAAGAGCATCATAAAAGAAGACCCATATTTCACTACCATGTGTATACCCGAAGCCAAATCCAAGAGTGCTAGCGCAAACGTCACCACGCAAAATGAGCCATGGTTATTGGCTAAGCACGTGGTCCAATGCTTCTACATAACTGGCCCGGCCAAGCCTAGCCGCGTTGTCGTGAGGAGAGGAAAAGGAGCATCATCGGAATGGATGGAGTCGCCAATGAGGAAGACTTCGACCAGTACGGCGACCCAAAGATAGAAGATGACGATCACGATGAAGCACCATACATCCCAAGAAGAAGCAGGACAACGCTACCTAAGATAGGTCATCCGCTCAAAAGAAGAAGTCATGATGTGGGGCTAAATTATTCAACAACGACCAAAAAAGGCAAGAAGATTGTCAAACGCTGAGAAATACGTCGTGTGTGCATGCATTTGACTAAACTATTAGTATATGCATCACTTTTGAATAAATATGAACTTATTTAACATTATCGATAAACTAATGATGCAATACATATATGCACATTTCTATCTCTTTCGCTAATTTCCAAAACAAATGACATTTGGTTGAAAACGTCCAAAAATTTGCATTTGTATCTCTCTTTTTCGAATCTTCAAATAAAATATTCAAAAAATTGGGATTTAATCAGTGGATGCCAGGGTTTGAACCCTACTGGCCTCCTAGAAAGCGCAGCTTACTAACCAACTAACCAGAATTGTGTTTCTATCAAAACAATATCCCAGGTTACTAGTCGCGTACCCACATGGCATGCGCTACCACTAAATTAGTGGTAGCGTGCAAGCTAGGGGGGTCCGCTACCAGTAATTTACTGGTAGCGGACCCCGTATGGGTACGCTACCACTAAATAGGACTTAACCAAAATCTTGGCCACGCGCGCGTGAGTCAACCATTTACCCTTTCTTCCCTAGGCCAAATCCCTAGCTAAAGCGCGACCCTCTCCGCTGCCGCACCCCCGCCGCCGCTGGAGCACCTCGTCCGAAGCTCCCTACTTGCCGCGACGCCCCTGCCTCGTCTGCAAGCCCCCACCGCGATACCCCGGCCCTGCTCATCTTCCTCATCATCGAAGGTACTTCCCCCACCTCTCCACTCCGCCGGTAGCTAGTGTAGTAGCGCTGCTAGTTAGTTAGGGCTGCACTGATGCTGCCGATTAGTTAGGCCTAGGGCACCGGCACTGCCGGTTCTTCGTGGATACACATAGAAAATTCACAGTTTTACCACTGCAGAATGATGGCTTGATTCTAGGGGATACTGGCAATATTTAATGGAGGGACTGCCGCAGCCTGTTATCAACGAGGTCATGGCTGACGAGCTGAACGATGGCGGCGATGAGGAAGAGATTGATAGCACTAGTGGCGATGAGACCACTAGTGCCAGGGAGGGCAACGAGACCACCAATGCCGGGGATGGCAATGGGACCACCGATGCCGGGGTGGCAACATGACCACCGATGGTAGCCAATCGAAGAGGCGATGGAAGGAGAGGTGCCAAAACACGCTAAAGATGAGCAGGGAAGAATTCTATGATGTAGACCCTAGCAATGGTGAGCCATTACTGCTGGAGATGGTTGCAGTGGGCTACGGCAACGACTTAGGATGCATCCTTCGAGACTCCGTTTCGATCAACAAAACGAACATAAGGGACCCTAGCAAGCATCATTTGGCCACCCTACTCATTACGAAGTTGCACAAATGGTTGATGTTCCCGCAGACTTACAATGACGAAGAAGATCTCACTCGCAATCTGGTAAACACCCATGCCCTTGGCAAGTTCATCAGGACTTTAGCAGTTGGAAATAGAGGTTGAGAAAAATGGTTGGTGAAGGTGTAGATTTCTCCAAGGTCCACAAGGCATTTCCGCAGATCATGGAAGAGGAGTGGAGAATATTCAAGGAGAACTGCGCTCTAGCTGAGACACAGGATAAGCTGTAGTGGGGTTTGGACATGCGGGCCAAGAACATAGGTTGCCACAACCTTGGAAGCCATGGTTACTACCGCAAGAGGCCCAAGTGGAGAAAATAGGACACTTTCATTAAACGAGGCTAGCAAAACCAACCCCTGGGACAAATACGAGGACCAGCGGGAGCGTGAGTTTATCAGATCCCGGTACCATGTTGACCCCAAAACCGGGGATCTTGTCACATCCAAAAAGATTGAGGATGTCACGAAGGAAATGGTAGTTAATTTAGCGGCTTAGCTTCTAACCAATTCGGCCACATCTCTAAATGTTTCTCATTTCTTTTGCAGAAGACCATGAAATTTCAAAGCTCCTCCTCCCAGGGGTCGGCCCCGTTGGACACACCTTTTAACTGGGCGATGAACAAGGTCCTGGGCAAGCCGCTGGATAAGAGGCCAGCACATGGCCATGTGATCGGCGCCGGAAACGGTGCCAGATGGGATCACTATTACCATGAGGGCAAGGACCAGCGAAAGGAGATAAAGAGACTCGCCTAGGCTTCTATCGAGGAGAAGATTGACAGGATTGTGAATGAAAAAATGAGATTGCTCGTCCAAGATGAACTGGCAAACCAGTTTCAAGCCATCCTTCCTACCATGGTGAAGTCAATGAAGAATTGGTATGATGGTGGTCAACAAGGGCCATTTCCAATTCCCAGCTTTGGTGCGAGCAACTCGAACAATGAGGCGCCGCTTAATACACCTACCACGGCGACTCCGCCCAATAATGATGCACCTGGTAGGGAAGATTCATCGGCCGGCACCATGCCTTCTAGCACCCACTCCATCTTCTCTGGCATGCCCGGCAGCGGCAGTGCATCGACATTGGCTGAGCTCGACGCCCTCATGGTAACTACGCGTCGCAGGCTCAACACATTCCTTCTTACTTGCCTTTGCCTGCCATCGTCATTCGGATCTCTGACGCCCTACATGCTTTCACAGGATGGCACTATTCCATGCACTCTCCTACACTATGTGGACGGTGAGTTGAAGGACGTTGCAAAGGGTGCTATCGTTCAACTAAAACACCGCAAGTTCCACGGCGCGACGATGGCCCCTGACGTGTTTAGGGTTTCCCTCGCTCGGGTGTTACTGGGTTACGAATACTTGGATCAGACGTATCAACGTCACGAAGCGGAGACCCAAATGGTCCTCAGAGAATGCAAGAACTGGGCCATGCTCTGGCCGAAAAGCCAAATCCGTTTGGGGGAGGACACCACCCCAAAGACAACACCACTCGGGCCGACGCCGCCAAGCCATGGTAAGACCACTCCGCAAGTACAACCATTTGTCTTGGGTCAGAGTAGACACAAAGTAGGATGTCCAAGCGCTGTGGTGGCTGATCTAGATCTGGAAGTTTGCATCTAGGTCCCTGTCTTTTTGAAAAACTGAACTCACGGTCCTCTGTCCTGTTGCTTTTCTCGATAACCCCCTGGAACTTCTGCAAATCAACCCGGGGTCCTGTTTTCTATTAGAATTTTCATTCAGCTCCTTTTTCTAAATAAAATAATTCTGTTTTTCTATTTTAAATAATAAAAAACCAATCTGTTAATAACTTTTTAATGCCAACTCAAAATAAAAAGTGTTATATATGAAAATTGTTCAGAAAAATGCAAGGAATCTTGATATGACATCCATATCCTTGTTTGCATCTCGCATCATGTCGCCTGTTGATAGTTTTGCATATCAACTAATAAGAACCCCTCGGAGTATTTTTGACACCGACTAGGGTTCCCCGCTCCGATTAAAATTGAAGTAGCTCACCCATACCATGCCTTTACCATGCTAATCAATATTTAATCTTGCCGGTAGAAAAACAACTTGAATCTAATAATTGTGTGTCGGGATTCTGATTCCGCTTTATTTGGATAAGTTGCATCGCATCATATCTGCCATGCCATGCATATCATCTTGATCATGCTGATTCTTCCGCCGTAGTTGTAAGAATTGCATCCATTGTGTGTTCCACCATTTGCTTCTTCCTGGATAGGATCATGAAGTAGTGATGTGAGATACGACAAGTTCCTGGTAGTTCTTCTACAGCTTTTCACAGGCGAGCCATCTCTCTTCACCTATTTTACATTTTGCTCTCGCTCTTATTGTTACCCTTATGTTGCGATTTTTTATCGAGTCACATGTCTTATTCCACCTATTTACCCTAATGAGCCTATACGTATCCCTTCCGTACCTATTACCCAATGTTTGTTGTTTGGCAAGCCTTATGAGTCGTAGCACATTATTAGGGATCTGTTGTTGTCTCATTATCTTATCAGGGTTGTTGGGAAGTTATCACATGTTATATCGGTTGATGGAGATACTTATGGCTTACTTAAATGTTAACAACTAAAATTGTTAAGCAGTGGCATCAGCGGGCCTCTTTGCAAAAGCATCGGATCTTTGTCTCGCTTGTGTCCCCTAGGACCCTAGTTCTTGTTATCGGTTCTGAGCTAGGAGCTCTGCCATACGTGGGGATTATTAATGGGACCCCCCCCCTCACCATTACCTTTTCTCAAGTCTGTTGAAAAGGGGGCCACAACCTTGGTTTTATTTGACGCATGCATGTTTACTTACTGTTGCCTTAGGGTGTTTACTTACTATTGCCTACGAGTGTTTATATTATGTACTTGTACTTGCATTTCCGTGGGACGCCTTATTCCTGGCCTGGTTGTTCACACCCGTCTTCGACACCGACGCAAACCCTGAGTCCGCTGAGGAGTACGGCCGAACTTCGTTACGGGTAGCTTAGTGGAGTGGCCCCCTAGTCTTTCTTGCGGAAGCTGGAAACGGTCTTGTTGTAAGACTTCACTGTTGCTCGATGTGGTTGATCATGCATATGCGTATATTTTTGAGCACCCCTGTAGGGTAAATCTTTTCGAAAAGCCGTGTCCGCGGTTAAGGACAACTTGGAATTGTTTAACTCGATCATAGAACAACTTACACCTAATACTTGTTGTTAATAACTTGCTAATAATTTGCGTAGTAAGTTAGCATTACTACAACCGATATCTAATAAAATCTGTCAACCATGTGAGTGCATGTACATTGCTTCTTCAGTAAGAGTGAAGGGGATATGTGTATTTGGCTGGGTTATGTCTGTGTAGAATCTAGCTGTTATCTTTATGCACTCTCTTACCTTCTCTGAGTAGACAGATGTTGTAGCGTGTCTCTGTAGTGCAAGTCTTTCCTGCCGCTTACTCCACCATATAGCCCGGCAAATATATAACCCGGAGTTCATTCCTTGGTACTTACGCTCTGCTTTCTTCTTCTTTTGTCTTGTCCCCCTTTTGTCGGCAACCGTTGGCCCGATTCTTTTGGACAGGTTTGAGATGACGACGTTAGCAAGGTTACCCTTCCGGCTTGGTCTGGGCAGGGTTATGGATGCCACTGGTTATCTTCAAGACTCTTAGTCTCATTTGTATCTTTTCCGTACTCGAACGCATTCAATTTTCTGTATGATTCGGATCTTGTGTTGTATATTTGTATTCTTGTCTCGTTGGAGCCATTGTTGTAATATATGTTTTTTTGTGGGTTCCATCGTGAACTTGTTGTAATGACTACTAAGATGTGTTAATTACTCTTGCATCATGTGTGTGATTCATCGTGCACGTCATGTAGGAGGGTGTCTCAGAATCGATACCATGCGGATTTTGGCGGGATCGCTGGAATCCGCAGGGTACCGGTTTTGGGGCGTCACACCACGTTCCCCCGCACGCGGGTGCCACGCGTCATCACGCACAGAGGAATCTACCACCATAATACACTAACTGTTCGCGTGCAACCGAATGCCAAGATGGTGGGCCCACGCCGTGACCCCACTTTCAAGCCATAGCCCCGGCAACCAAGCCATCGCCCGTCCCATGCCCGGGGACTACTGTCGCCTCCGGGGAAACCAGGGTTCCCCAGATCCACTAAGTGTGTGCCACAGCTCCCCACTTCCAGTGAAGAAGCACATCAATCTCTTCTTCGAGATTGCCAAGAACCAGAAGGATTACAACGAGTTCTACCTTCTCCCCATGGAGAAGGCCTGGGAGATCCCCGGCAACCTGCGGGCCAGCCTCGCTAGGATCCCTTTTCCGGGAAGGGAATCATCAGCGGTGACGTATTGCGCCGGCCCCGGGAAGGGAAGCGTCGGTAGTGACACATCCTTGACTACTTTATACATGGACGGATGATGATAGGACGGGACGGCGCTGCGCCGTATCCGTGCCGTCGAGCGCGTGGGTATCACTAGCTGGACACTTGCGTAATCAAGCCTACAATGGTGATACAACAGGTGCTGCGGCAGAGAAGACATGATTGTAGCCTAACTACAAATAGGTAGAGTCTATGCCTAGGCCGGTGCAGAGGTCTCCCTGCGGCGCTGACAGGACAGGACATGGCGTCCCCGGGAACAAAAGGTATCTAGCCTATGTCATCAAACTCAAAAGATGGGACTGACCACTGGCACGTCTTCGTCGCCTATCTCCTGGTACCTCTTCGTCGTGTCTCGCCTGCCACCTCCTTGTCGTGTATCGTCTGCCACTACCTCGTCACGAGCTGCCAGTTGTGAGCTGCATGGCAGTTGTTGGATGGCCACTATGGTAGCCCCTTGCCAGTATAAAAGGAGGCCCATGGCCACAGAGACAGGGATCCCGATCCGATCCATTCGCTCCAGTTTTCCAACCCTAGAGTAGAGAGTAGAGAGCAAGAAAAGAGCTCAAGTCTTCTCCTTGCCTAGGCGCCCTGGCGAGGAGAGTTCACTGAGTTCATCCCTGTAAACCTGTGTTCACCCATCATATATACTATCTAGCAGGACGTAGGGCTTTTAGCTTCTGAGCGGCCTGAACCTGGTAAATTCTCTGTGTTTGACCTGAGTTTGGATCATCCTTGCTGCCCCTTCACCGAACCTAAAAAGGGGTGTTCACATCCAGGTGTCCGTGTTGCCACACCGGACATATGCAATATATTTTAGTTCTGCTTCATTTCAAAATTTATGGGCAAATTTCGGTCTTTTTTGTCCCAGTTTTCAAATTTTGATGTGCGTTTTTCATCCAAAATTTTCTGAGAAATTCCCAAAATACTGAATTTCGGCCATTTCATTCAGGCCCGGTAAAAAACGCAAAACAAAATCCAAATCCTTGTCTGATAGTCGTAAAATAGTCAGCAAGCTCCAATGGCAAGTCAACATGTGAGTCTGTGTATCGGTCAATGGTGTAGCGCAGGTTGAGCCGTGTGTCAGAAATCATCATACCATTACATGCTGGGGTGTATTCGTGGTAGGAAGATAACATAGTCCATCTTATTCATCATCTTAAGAACTTGATAGTCGTAAAACAATCTCGAAGCTCCATGCCGACTCAACACCTGAGTCTGCCCATGGGTTGTCATCAAGGGCGTAGCGCAGGATGAGCCATGCGATAGAGGCACACGGTGCGGAGATAATATAACATGTTGTCCGTAGCAATGCACGGGAAATTAGCTACTAACATATCATATTTCAACGATACAAAAAAAAGTATACCAGACAGAGGAACATAACTTTATTTTATTTTCCATAATATATATGGGATATACAACACTGAAATAAGACATGGAATGGGTAGAACAGATGCTTACACACTGGCAAAATATATATGGGATGATGATGGATAACACAACCAATTTATACATGTATATAACCGGCACAACCTTGGATCTCCAATGCTTTGAATCTAGCTTAGCCCAACTTAATCCGTTCAGTTATCCTATTTTTGTTTTCCAAGAGACTGAAGATTACGATGTAGGGCCAGAAGAGATAGGCAATGTTGGCTAGGAATCTAGTCCCTAATTTCACCAATCGCGAGGACAATGAACGCCATCCCCTGTTATTTTTCAACTTGACACATCCCCTCTTAAAAACAAGTGCTGTATCGGTGAATATTGCCCTCATGAACCAAAGTGCATCGAGAAATGCAAGAACAGTGAGGGTGCAAGACGCGAAGGCTGCCCTGCGATCCACTGGGGCAAGCAACACATATAGGGCGAAGGCGAAGGCGGCACAGAAGCTTCTCGCCGCACCCATGAGCAGTGCTAGAGAGAAGGACACCAACTCTATCCGCTTATATATGTCGAGTGCACCTACCCCGGTGTAGATGAGACTGAATGTGGCTAAAGACGAGCAGATGAATGCCAAGGTGTTGGAGATGACAAACCCGTCAAAAGCATAGTACCCGGCAAGCGTTGGCGTGCCGCCTTTGCCCATTGGTGGGGTCTCCTTATCTTCGCTGAAGCCACCGGGCATGGTGAAGGCTGCAGCAAACGTTGCTGTCGCCACTAGCACAGATCCAATGCCGACAATCTGTGCGAAGTCTGTTATTTTCTTTCCCTCACGGCGCTCATTTTCTTCCATCAAGCGGTCGCTTCTTATCTTGTCCTCATGGCTTTCGTTATGTTCTTCCATGAAGCGGTCGCGCCGGCTGTTGCCATTCTGAGCGTCTGCAAAGGTTAGCGTCCCAAGAATCCTACGCCGTGCATGCTGCAAAGTTTTTTTTTCACTGAAGGTAATTAGTGAAAAATATGGAGCAAGAATATATAAGAATAGCAGTGTCATGCATTTACCATTCCGAAATAAAATCCCGAAGCTGAAGGAGCTCTGCTATCGGCAATATCCATGGGAGTTTCTCCGAGCTTATTTAGCAGATTTAAGAGAACATGTTGGTTGCAGATGAGACTTTTGAATATGTCCCAATCCCCTCCATGGATAGCTAGGTGTAGGGCAGTGTTCCCATCTTTGTCCTGTATATTCATGATGGACTTAAACTCTGATCTACTGCACACAAATTTAACGATATTAAGCCTCTTCTTCTCAACAGCGACATGAAGGAAGGTCCTTCCCTTAGCACAATCTGGCACAGCAAGGAGGGCAGCCCCGGAGCAAGATAATAATAGGCACCAAGCTGCCTGCCGAGGCAGCGACATGCACCGGAAACAACCCATTCTTGTCTGGCTGAAATGCCAAAGATGGATAAGTTTTCGCTAGTAGGACGATTGGATGCTTCCTCCAAACATAAATCCTGTATAACAACTTGGATGGTGCAATATGATAGTAGAGGCTGAAGGAACAAATTTCGAGGCTCCTGTTAACAAAAGCGAAAAGGAAAAACTCCAGAGAGGGATCTTCCACTGATGCAGCGAAGTGCATTGGCGTACTTTCGCAGGTGCGCCATTGTTTAGTGAGATTCGTTGTTTTTTCCTTGTTTTTCTTGGTCCAGTCAAGTAGAGACTTTGCTATCCCTACAGTTGACGTTATTCAAGTTAATTAAACAGTGCTAAAAGTAGAAGGCAACAACATACGTTATGGAAGAGACATTAAATTTTATTTTTTATATTCTTCAGAAAAATTGCAAATGTCATATTCTACGTGATCCAGGTGTGTGCTTAAGCTTGTTCAACCTTTTGAAGATCTTAATCTGTCTTATCACTTTTGAAGATCTTAAGCTTGCAAATTTAAATTTATCACATCTAAATGACTTGAGTAAATTCAACGCCAAAAAACCCTAATCTTTTATTTTACAGTGTTACCAAAATGTACTTCCGATAAATAATCTATTATATAAATTAACTTGCATCTCAAGGATTGATTTTTTTAGAAGTGTCAATGACGATCATGTGTATATTGTTTTGGGATGGATTCACGCGGTCTCATAGAATGGACACAGAGTTTATATATGTTCAGTTCATCTAACCCTACTCCTATCTTGAAACTAATTTCATCAAAAGAAGGACTACATAATCTTTTAATGCTGCCAAGTCCTGCTATATAGCTGGTCGTAGTACGTGACCAAGTAATCTACTGCTGACCAAAGTTAATTTATAAAATATTTTAAATTAAAATGTATATTTAATAAAATAAAAAATAAACTTTAAAAATATATCTTTTGGTAACGAATTCTTAAAAGTATATATTCCTAATAGAACTAAAAAAAATCACATGGAACCCAATATTTTTAGGTATATACATGGGAGCCCAGTATATTTAAGTATATACACAAGTCATGCTAGAAGTAGTGGACCTTGATTCATTTTTTTCATGCAATTCACATCAAAATGGTTTACAATTTTTGTGGATAAAAAATGGCTATTAATTAGTACTATTAGTATTTTAGACATGATAAAGGATAATAACACTAATAAATTCAAAAGCATTTTTATAGCAAATGATACATAAATGAAAAAAAAAAATTTAAATTTATACTTGGGACTTTTTTTTTGTTATCCATATTTTAATAATTTCAAAATTAAAAAGCACATAAGATATTGCGAGAAAACAACATGAAACATATGATGATAGTGTAGTGTTAGTGTAATGTAAAACCATGAAATACTAGAATGGAGTGATCTTTTTTCAGAAACCACCCAAGGGGATTAACTGCACTAGTCTCGACAGTTTATGTGTGCGGGTGGGGGGATAGTTCTAAAATGTGCAACTACCCAATTAAGGCAACGCTGGAATGTCGTGAAGAGTGTAGTTAGTGTAATGTAAAACCATAAAATACTAGAATGGAGTGATCTTTTTTCAGAAACCACCCAAGGGGATTAACAGCACTAGTCTCGACAGTTTATGTGTGCAGGTGGGGGGATAGTTCTAAAATGTGCAACTACCCAATTAAGGCAACGCTGGAATGGAGGGAAGAGTACTAGTACTTACTTTTGTCGTGAAGAACAGCAGCATGTAAAGCAGTTCGTCCGTGTGGGCCAGAGTGGGACAAGTCATTGTCATATTGGTGCAACTGGCATGCAATACTGTGATGACCCAACGAGATGGCTAGGAACAGTGGCGAAGTACCATCATTGGCATCCAGTCGGGCCAGCTCATTGTCCTTCGACATTAGTGCTTGGACCATTTGCATGTCGTCGGAACCGATGGCCTCATGCAACGCCGTCTTCCCATCCTTGTTCTGCACCCTCACCATATCCTTGGCATCGCCGGCGAGCTCAATCAGGCGAGAGACCATGCATGTGTTGCCGGCCCGGGCGGCGCAGTGCAGCGGCGTGTCACCGTGCACGTTGCACGCGAGCAGCAGGTGCTTGGCCTTGTCGTGGATCACCTTTGCGCTCTCCAAGTGCCCAGCACCGTCCCCGTCGGTTGCTACCACATGGAGTGCAGAATTCCCCTCATTGGTAACTACCAGTGCGGAGTCCTCCTCACTCGTTACCGCCATGGGCGGGCTCAGAAGTTGTTGTAGCCGCTCGTCATCGCCAGAGCTTGCGGCCAGGAAAAGCTGGAGACGCCCGGGCACAGGGAGGTCTTCCACGGGGAGGCCCTTGTCCGGCGAGCAGATGGATATCTCCGCCATCACACCACTCGATCGCTATATATGTACTACTATATGCAGTTGGTGGCACTCGTATATATATGCAAAACGTCCATCAGTCCATACACACATATATATAGAGCGTGCGAGGCATTCCTTGCCCATGTCACGCGGCATCCCCCATGCTCCCTCTCTCCCTCTCTCCCCCTAGCCTCTCTCTCTCTGTTGTGCTATTATGCAAAGAATAGATATGATGGTCATTCCTGGGTCTCTGTGTGGGCTCTTCTGTAAAGGACACGTACTAGGTTCTTCCCCAGCTGGCAAACAAAATGTTCCATATGATCAACCGATGGTTTTTCTTTTGTCATTATGTGAACACCAAGGAACCTGCTAACAAGAAGCAAACTTTGGTTCCAGGGATCAGTTTTTCTTTGCTTGTGCTGGAAATTAAAGAATATATCTTCCTTGCCACGTATCACTCTGTAATTAGCGGACGGTTAGGTGTTTGAGTTGAACACGTGTAACCTGAGCCTGATATATAAAGGTACCGCGGGTAGCTAAAATAAACTAGACAAGAGCTGGTAGGAAGAATACCAATCAGCTGGCATCTTCAGCTGGGCAGCACGTTTAGTTTGGAATGAAATTTCCAATTCAAAAAAAAAAAAAAAAATCAGCTGGCATCTTCAGTTGTTAGATCTGCAGAGAATTCGCCCAAGCAATAAATAACCAGCACAAGGTCTTTTTTAATCATTATGTGACCTGCAGGTGCTCAAAAGGTTTTTCTTTATCTTCTATCTATATCTATACCTAATCTATATCTATATCTAATAATAAATGAGCTAACGTTTCCTTGGTTTCATCCGCCATACTACGCTTTCATCCGTCGATCTGTGCGCTTTCGTACGTCCTGTCCCACGCTCAAGCTCGCGATCTATTCCTGTTGGAAACCAATCAGTTCTACAGCCCATTCTCTCAACGTGTCCACGTCGGTTTAGTCTCCCGTGGAGGAAAACAACTCCGCATACGGTCCATGTTGATGCCAATGAGTGCTTCAGTGCCTTTAATTTTTGTCTACGAAATTAGAAAGTCATTCTGGGGGCTGTTTGAATAGCATTGCCAAATAATCTTCCTCATGTCCCTATTTTCTTGTAATTAAGATTTGGCATAACCATTTTATCAGGTACTCCTTTTAATGCTGATCAGTAGTTAGCCCCATCTACCTATATATGTTTTCTGTTTGTGCATTTTGTTGTACTAAAGCAGGGAATGGCTATACTCTTGGTCACTTGCAATTTGCGATACGAGATCTCATCTGACATGCGGAGTCCTCCTGAGCCGCACCACCGCTGCCACCATGAAGCGCGCGCTGCTCGATGATGATGGCTGGGAGACGCGCGAGTACACGAGTAGGGACGGCTCGTGGCGGTGCTGGCGGCGGCGCTCCACGCGAGCCCCCTACGATGTCGATCCGAGCCGATCTAGAGTGCTGGACACGCTCATCAGGGACGGCTCGTCGGAGTGGAGGAGGCTCTGCGGCGACGAGGCACTTCGATCTGGAGACGGTACTGGCCACGATGACGAGACCCATCGCCGGGCGGCACGACAGGGCCTTCGTCAGGTTCTTCCAGCCTGAGAGCTTCACGTCGCTCTCGGTCTCGGGCGCCCTGTCGTTCGACGACATCTGGCGCGAGATCAGCACGGCCACCCGGGCCACGCGATCATGAGCGGCCGTAAAGGCGGCGTACAAGCTCTTCGCCTTCAGAGACCTCGACTCCTCGAGTCGGCCAAGAGCCTCGCCCATATCGGCGTGGACCCAGAACCTTCTCAGCTTTCTAGACGTCAAGCGCGTGCACGCCGCCGAACCCGATGTAATCCAGCCTCATAGTCAGCCCGGCAGGCGAGTAAGGAGGACTCCCCGGTGTACTCTGGCCTTACCGTCTGTCCCGCGGGCGAGGCGGCCGTCGTCATCTCGTCAGTGCAGAAAGTGGCGTCCGAGAAAGCATGACGGCGGCGCGATCGGATGTCCGTGGGCATGCCTGGGTTAGCTCGTGGTACGAGGCTGCCGCGGTAACGAGGAGCACGGGGGCGACAAGGACAACGACCAGTGGACATCGATCGATCTCGCGCGCACCGCTCGACTGCTGTGCTCCGGGTCGGTGGTCAATATTACGCCGGTTGAGCTGCGGCATGTTGAGCTGCTGCACGTGCTCTTCTGTAGAACGATGAGAGGTGCTTAAAGAAAGAAAAAGATGCAGCAGGGAGTAAATGATCTATATGAATTATATGGAGGTCATTTGGAGGTTCAGAATTTAACATACAATAGTGAAAATTCTCATAGGGGTATTCAATGCCACACGATAATAAATTATTCCAAAATATTTCCAGAAATTTTTAGTATAACTTTTCTTCTCCGAAACTAAAATAAGTTTTAGTTTAAAGGAATTTTATTCCAAAATAAGTAATTTGTACATCCAAAAAATTATCAAAAGTTACTGCAATTGCATTGGATTGAATAACAAAAAAAATATAACAGTGACATTTTTTCTGTTTCTATGGCAACATCACATTGTTAAAAAAAATCTACTAGCTTTTCGGTAAATAGCAATGTTAGGGGGATTTCTTTTCGGCTTCTAGGATGGTTTCTCCCAGAAGTTACCCTTACTCAGCTTTTCCCAGATGCCCGTCTCCCAAACTTATTTAAACTTATAAATTGGTCTTTCTAATACTAATTTAGAAGTTTAAAAAAATTTAGTAGACGGTCTTCTAGGAAAAGCTGAGGGAGGATACCTTCTAGGAGAAGCCCTTCTAGAAGCCAAAAGAAGTGTGCCTTATACTACTTTTTATCTTTGCACCCGTCTTTCTTAAGAAATTTTAAATAATCGTAGATGTGACGCAATGTAATAAATGCTCATGAACTCGCTTAGATCCTTCGGTTACGGATAATCGGAGTATTTTGGCTATTTAGAGTCCGCAACAACCACGTGGACATGTTTCCTAGTCTATTATATATTACAAGTGCACGGAAAAAAAAATCCAACAATTAATCTGGTGGACACTCCTTTTATAAGTGCACCACAACCAATACATCTTTGTAACTATACCTACATAGATCAGATCCTGTAGCGATAGACCATCATAATTGTACCCAAACATGTCACGACCAATATAACTTCATAATTGCACCCGTTGTGATATGTGTCGAATATGTGTATGACTTGTGCTACAATTAGACATGTAATTAGCGGACAGTTAGGTGTTTGAGTCAAACACGTGTAACTCGTGCCTGATATATAAAGGTACCGCGGGTAGCCAAAATAGACTAAACAAAAGCTAGTAGTTAGTACAATGGTAATTGTGGTTGCCTTGATAACGATAGTGCCATGAGGGGGTTGTCACGGCTAGGATTTACTATGGAGATAGACGACGGGATATTTGGGATGGTGTAACTTGGCGATTTACCTAGGTTCACGTCCTCTCAATGAAGGATCGCTACGTCTTGCTAGAATTTCACTATAACATCACAAAGTACAGGTTACAATCGTATCTTGTGTCTCTTGCCCTAAAGGCGTCCGCTAGGCCGGCTTATAAAGGTGCCAAAACCTAGGGTTCGATGGAGGTGGAAACCTAGCCGATTATGGAGTCCTACAGTATGTCGGCAAGTATGCCGTGTCTTGGGTTACAAGTCTTCCGTATTCCCGAACCTTCTGGAACCCGGCTTGGACCTTCCTTAGTCGGCTTGGGCCTCCATCTTCCAGCAGCTGGGCCGCCCGACAGTCTTGATAACTTCACCACCCAAGTAGGCCACCCGGGCTTGCTAGTTTAAGACCCTGCCATGGTATACCCTATTCGGCATAACCCCGACAGTAGCCCTCGGAACCCTTTGAGACTTGAGCCGTCTTGACGAAGAGCTTGGCGATAATCATCCGCCTTGCTTTGTTTAGTTGGCAAAACAGTCTTGAAGGGTTCCTAGTCGTCCAAATTGAAGCTTCACCGTTCCAACAAAATGCTAGTCGGATAACAGTCATATTCTTTGTCTTGCGAAGATATATCAGCCGGCTGGGCAGGAGTGATGTCAGAGAGCATCTTCTTGGCATCATTACAACTGGCCAGCTGAACTGACATTTCAATGCCGCGGCCCCACATCCACCTCAGCACGCAGCGGTAACCTACACAGTTTCCAATTTTCACGCACGCGGAAATGAATCGGCGTAGT